>NC_133620.1:369455647-369552332 GCF_048593235.1 Sminthopsis crassicaudata
TTTGAAACAAATTTCTCTGATAAAAGCCTAAATTCTCAAATACATTGAGAATTGAGCCCTATTTATGAAAATAGGAGCCATACCTGAATTGATGGTCAAGAGATTTGAAGTTTTCCGATGAAGTGATCAAATTTCTATATGAGAAGGGTTTCCAAATCACATTCATTGGACGAATGCAAATTGAAACGATTCTGAAGTACTACCTCTCTCATTTATTGGCTAATTATTAGATTGGCTAATAGGACCAAAAAGGAGAATGATAAATGTTGGAGGGAATGTGGGAGGAAATGTGGTAATGCTGCATTTTTGGTGAAGTTGTAAACTGATTGAACAGTTCCACAGAACAATTTGGAGCTATGCCCAAAGGACTGTAAAACTGGGCATATTCTTGGACCTGCATTGCCAATAAAAATGGGGGGTGAGAGGGACTGATATGTATGGAAATACGCATAACAATTCTTTTCTGGTTGCAGGTAGTTGGAAATTGGGGGAGAGGGGTGGGGAGAATGCCCATCAATTGGGAAGTGCTGAGTGAATTGTGTTTTGTGATTGTGATGGAATAGTATTATGCAGTAAGAAATGATGAGCAGTATGGTCTCAGAAAAATCTGGAAAGACTTATATGAGCTAATACCTTGTGTGAAATGTAGTGTGTACAAATTAATAGCAGTATTGTAAGATGATCAGCTGTGAATGAGTTATCTATTCTCAGCAATATAATGATCCAAGTCAATTCCAAAGGACTTAATAATGAAAAATGCTATCCATCCTCAGACAAAGAACTGATGGTGTCAATACAGATTGAAACATACTTGGTTTTGCTTTATTTTTCTTTAGGGATGTGGTTTCTTGGTCTATGTTTTCTTTCATAGTGTGGCTAATATAAAAATGTTTTGCATGACTGTACATATATAACTTGTATCAAGTATCTTGTCTTCCCAATGAGGGGGTAAAAAGGGAGGAAAGGAAGGAATTTGGAATTCAAAAGTTTTAAAAATGAATATCAAAAATTGTTTTTGCATGTAATTGGGGAAAACAAAATACTAAGAATTTAAAAAAAAGTAAAATTTTTAAAAAGAACAAGGTTATATGGAGAAGCATAAAAAAAGTCATTATGGTAAGAATTGGACTCCTGGCTTAGGCAGAGATTTCTTTTTTTAGTAGAGGACAGTCTTTCCAAATATCCCGGTGATTATGACCCTGGGCAATAATTACAGAAGGTGAGTTAATATGGAAGTATATGATATTACTATTTAGTATCACTGTTAGTCATTATTTCCTAGTGGTCTGCATATTCAAGTATTGCTCCTATCTTTACTACTACTACTATCACCTCTATTTTTATTTATTGTTGGGGTTTTTTTCTGGTTATACATTTACATTAAAAATTTTTTAATACACATTTCTTTATGAATTGTGTAGGGAGAGAAAAATCAGAATAAAAGAGGAAAACCACAAGAGAGGAAAAAAAACAGAAGAAGAAGAAAAAAGTAATGAACATAGCATGTGTTGATTTACATTCAGTCTCCATAGTTCTTTATCTGGATGCAGATGGCATTTTCTATCCAAAGTTTATTAGGATTGCCTTGATTCACTGAACCGCTGAGATGAACCAAGTCTATCATAGTTGATCATTCCACAATCTTGCTGTTATGTGTACAATGTATTCCTGGTTCTTCTTGTTTTGCTCAGCCTCGGTTTGTGTAAATCTTTCCAGGCCTTTCTAAAATCAGCTTTTCATCATTTCTTATAGAACAATAATATCCCATTACTTTCATATATCATAATTTATTTAGCCATTCCCTGATTGATGAGCATCTACTCATTTTCCAATTCTTTGTCACTACAAAAAGAGCTACTACATTTTCTATGATCACTACTAATACTACCACACTACCACCACCATTATGACTGGTCTCCCTTACCACCATTAGCACTACTACCCTTCCTGGCTGTCAAAATTTTAGGTCTTAGATAAGAGAAGAATCATAACAATATATTTTTTGTTTTTATTCATATATATGTAGTCATTAGTAAAAACCAAAAAGGCTTCTTTTTCCCATTCTGCATACTCCATACTCGTTTGTTATCTCTTGAATTAGGAATTTGCTCCAACAGTGGAGATTGTTCTCTCAAAAGTTCACCATTGAGCTATCTACCTGTCATCTTTCACTCTTGACTAGGCCATCTTCTATCATGTTATAAGTTTTAATGAAATCTTTTTTTTTTCTTTTTTCATAGTATTCATATTTAGTCATATTGCAGCTTCCTCATCTTCCCCATCCTCATCACCATTGCCTTTTGTATATTAATTGTGTTTGTGTGTGTGTGTGTGTGTGTGTGTGTGTGTGTGTGTGTGTGTGTGTGTATGTGTCTAT
Organism: Sminthopsis crassicaudata; assembly: GCF_048593235.1. NCBI lineage: Eukaryota > Metazoa > Chordata > Mammalia > Dasyuromorphia > Dasyuridae > Sminthopsis > Sminthopsis crassicaudata. The sequence continues at coordinate 369,458,025 of NC_133620.1, forward strand.
TGGGTAAATGGGAAGGTAGGCACCTTCCAATTTAGTCCTTCTTAATAGCAGTCTTCCTGGTAGCAGAGAGGAACTTGCCAAGTTCCCCTCCCTTCCTCTTGGCCCAGGTATGAGTTCCCACATTTTTGGGAAGATGAATTTAAGAGTTTGCTTATCTTTGGAGATTTTTGTTAATTCCATGACCCACCTATAATAAGGAGCAAACCCACACACATCCCGGATCATAGCTCTCACAAACTTGAGATATGTGGTCAAGCACCCATTTTGGTGACAGTATTTGTGGTTTTGAAATATTTTTGGTAACTTTGCAACCATTGTTGAAAACTACAACCATGGGTTATTGGCTGTCAATGGCTTGCAATACTTTTATAGCCCCAGTGACAGCCAAAACAGAAGAGAGGAGATAAATATTCATCTTTAATTCTTTGTTTGCAGTGACATTCTGTGTCAATGCCATCTAGCAACACTGGGAACATATTAGTATTGAAAGACAGGCCTTTTTTTTAATGGAAAACTTTGCAATTTCTGAAAGCAATTTATCTTACTTTCTTGCTTGAATATCAGCAGCTATGACCCATCCAATTGTCTATTTATATTGTCTGTCCTATATAAACATATTTTTAAGGAAGTTTTATAGAATATCCATCCAAACATGTATGAAAATCGGGGCAATACACATTTCCTCCATTTTATTTTGTAGATAGGCCAGAGTCTCTTGAGTATTTACAGAGTCTTTTCAGGAAGCTCTATAATGTATTGAGACTTCATGCAGTCAGCATAACTCTTCCAAACAAGGATGTCTTTCAAGACCTCATTATACATAATGATCAACTTGGACCTTATCCTAAAAAATTTCTTCATCACAATGGCAAATTACCTTTGACAAGCTTCCACCAGCAGCTTTATATGTTTCCTGATGCTTATCATCAAAGTTATTCAACATGACTATTTCTTTTATTAAATCTTCTGAGGAATCCTGAATGATTTTCATATGTGATTAGAAGACACTTTGAAATAATAAAAGCCTGCAAGGTTATGATTTTTTTCTGCCAAATCAAATGATTTTTCATAATCCATAAGCAATGTTGACACAGTAGAATCTCTCTTTACACATTTCAATTAATTTTTAAAGTAAGAATATACTTTATTTTTATACTCCATTTTTGAATTTTTCTTGGAAAGCTTATTCTTTATTAATGCCCTCAGTGCAGATTCTTTTAATTTATATGTAGATGACTCATAAAGATTTTGTATAGATGAGACAACAATTGTTCTTGCTTTTGGGGGTGGGGGAGCAAAAATAAGAAATGAGATTCTGTCAATGCTTTGAATGCTTTCCCCTTTTTTGAATACCTCATATATTGGTCTCTCATTGCCTTTACAATTGTAGACTTCCAGCTCTTTTTATTATACTTGGTCCAATCTGGCGACTTTCCCCATCTTTGTTCTGTTTGGTACCCTTTCTGCTTCTTCTATAAGGATGTAAGGATCTCCTTTCCTTAGTCAAAAAAAAACTTTTATTGAAATTTTTTTTTGCAAATCTTTTCACTTTCCCTCTGTAGTCCTTCCATTTTAACAAAGTCTTTTTAACAAATCTCTTTCTTTTTCTTATAACATGGACATTTTATAGTCCACATTGTGATTTTAATAGCAGTCTCTTTTGTGTTAATTTTTCTGAAAACTAGCTATAACTTTAATTTGTTGCAGTTAACTCTTAAGTTTTACAGGCTTTTGCCTTGTAAGCCCAGGACCCTGTCTTGGAAGCCACATTTCTGCTTTGTACTTTCATTTTGATATGACAGTCCTTGGCATATGTTGGTAAATTTTTACTTCTCTTCCTTTTCTCTAGGTGTGCCATATAGTCCTGGGTTTGAGACCTGCTACTCCAGAAGAAGAAGGACAAATAATTAGGTAGGTGTGGGTTTTTTGCGGCCAGCACTAGTGAGAGAGAGGAACAAGGAATGGAACAAAAGAGAAGAAACAAGCTGTTTGAAATAAGTATGTTGATTTGTTTTGGTATGTGCAGAGGCTGGTTAGAAAGAGAGAGCAGATATGGCCTGCAGCCAGGACACAACTGGTTTATCATTTCCATGCAGTGGTGGCAGCAGTGGAAAGAATATGTCAAATATGTAAGTATAATCGATCCATTCTTTACTTAACACCGTTCATGTTAAGATAAATTTACATAGCCACTACGTATTAATAAAAATTGTTAATTATATATTGACACACATATAATTCTTTCTATCTTGTGTAGAGAGAAACATTTAAATGAGAAAGTTTTTCTAATCTGTTCAAGATTTCAAATGAGGCTGACTTTAGACAATATCAAACTTCAGGCATTCTTATTGTCATTGTCCTTGTTAAAAGAAGGGAGCATAGAGCATGTCTGCTTTTCTAGGGGGATGTCACTTCATCTTAGAATATGCTTTTTTAAGCATAGGAGGAAGGCATATGAATTTAAAAGAGATTTAGAAATCATCTAATATTAAATTATTTTGCAGATAAAGTGACTTCCTCAAGAGAATTAAAAAAGGATTCTAATCTAATTTTACTCACTTGTAATGAAGTAGTTTTTGTTTTTGTTATAGGAATAATGAATGAGTGAATTTGTTTGTAATACCATTCAAATCAGTAGGCAACTGATTTGAAGAGCATATTTCTAGGTACTTAGTTAGCTAAGAAAGAACAATTTGGAAACAGCATTGCAATCAGCAAGGTTTTAATGAACTGGTACCTGTTTAGAAAGCACTATGTTAAGCAGTGAGATGGGAGAATTATATAATTTAATAAAGCAGGTTCACTGTCTTCAAGGATCTTACAGGCTACTTGAAGAAATAAGACCTAAATTCATATAACTATATATTATGCTGCATTGTATGATAAATGCATTATAAAGTTAGATATGTTATGTGAAGAGAGGTGGTTATGAAAGATCAGAAAAAGGTTAATTAGTAAGACATTTATTGGATTTTAATTTTAAAGGATGGATGGGAATTCAAGAGGAAGAGGAAAAGGAAGGCATTCTAGACACTGAAAATAGCAAGTGTAACAATTTTGGAAACAAGACACTAAATTGTTTATGACATAAAAGTATATGAAGGATTATGTGAGAATCAGACTGGAAAGAAAATAATACCAGATTCTGAAGGGCCTCAAATCACAGGCAGAAAAATTGAGGCAATAGAGAACCATTAGAAGGTTTGGAACAGAGATGCTATATGAGTTGATAGATTATTCAGGTTTTGCTGTGAAGAATGCATGAAGTAGTGGGGTAGAAGACTTTTGGCCAGGATGGCTGATACAACAGAAGCACATGCCTCACTCTTCTATGCTCCCACTCCAGCAAAAAACTGAAGTTTCACACCAGACTAATAATCATCAAGAATTATATTTAGAAACTACCATAAATAACTTCTTCTATCCAGAACTGCTTAGAAACTTTGCCCATTGACAATAAAAAAAAAAGGGTTTGTCAGAAAAACTCATGCAAAAACCAGGCTAATAAGCTGAGAACCTCTCAGTACACTTAGTGAAGGCCAGGTATAGACTGCCATTCAGGATTCATGTCTGGATACAACAAGATCTGAGGGCTACCCCAGGAAACCTTCCAAAGTGATCAGAAAGCCCAAGACTGGTAAAAAGCATAGTCAAGAGCTAGGAAGAGTCACAACAACTGATACAGTTATGAAAATATTCAGTCTTGTATAGGTCAGTTTTGTAAGAGTTCCAAAATCCCTAGTTCTCTGTTCTGAGATGAAATAGAGAATCCTGAAGATCTAGTGCTCTAAATTTCAAAGATATCTAGAGGGATCTATCCCTTATAAGTGAAGGAATTTAGGTGATCCAGATTAAGGCCAAGCAAGACCATTCAAAAGTGTAGGAGAAAGCAGCGCCTGGCCCTGGTAAAAAGACTTGAATTCATAAACTAACTCTTAAGTAGATGAATAAACCAAAGAAGACACTGACCAACATAAAAATCACTATAAATCTGGATATGCCTAAAAATCTAGCTTTGAAGGAGAGAATAAATTCCTAACAACTTTTAACAAGGATGACATGAATAATAAACAAAAGATTTTTCTAAAAAAAAAAAAAAAATTAAAATTAAAAAAACTAAAGAATTGAAAGAAAAATAGTTTAGAAAAGAAAGTAAAAAACCTTACCCAAGTAATGAACTCCCCAAAAACTTTTAAAGGACCAAACAGAAATAAATGACTTCATAACACATCAAGAAGCATTAGAATCAAAAAAGTTGAAAGTATCAAAAGGCTGAAAAAATAGAAGAAAATCTAAGATTTGATATCAAGAACAACTGACCTGCAAATTTGGTTGTGAGATATTTTTTAAATTATTGTAGTTCTTGAAAAACCATGATTCTTTTTTAAGATTTAGCACTGTTTCAAAAAATCATGAATAAAAACTGCCCAGATCTGTTAGAATTAGAAGGCTACATAAAGTTAGAATAAGTCCACCAATCACCTTCTTAAAGAAGAGTCCCAAGAACATCACAAGCAAAATTATCTTTTTTTTCCTGAGGCTGGGGTTAAGTGACTTGCCCAGGGTCACACAGGTAGGAAGTATTAAGTGTCTGAGACCAGATTTGAACTCAGGTCCTCCTGAATTCCAGGACTAGTGCTCTATCCTCTGCGCCACCTAGCTGCCCCATCGCAAGCAAAATCAAAAGCCATAATTTGAAAGTAAAAAAATGCCAGCAATATCTAGAAAAAAGAGCAATTCAAGTCTGAAGGAACTACATTTAGGATCACATGAGCCCTGGCTTTTTCTGCTATGAATAAGAAAGCTTGAATTTTTTTTTGTTGTTGTTTTTTAATATTTTTAAATTTTTCCAAATACATGCAAACAGTTTTTGACTTTCATCTTTGCAAAACCTTGTTTTCCAAATTTTTCTCCCTCCCTTCCCCCTCTCCTCTCCTTAGACAGCAAGCAATCTGATATAGATTAAATAGGTGCAATTCTTATAAACATATTTCTATATTCATCATGCTGCACAAGAAAAATCAGATCAAAAGGAGAAACTTTTTAAAAAATATGAGAAAAAAATAACCAAGCACACAAACAACAGCAAGAAAAGGTGAAAATATATGCTTTGATCCACATTCAGTCTCCATAGTTCTCTCTCTGGATGTTTCAAAAAGAAACACAAAAAAGCAGAATGATTTTGAGAGTAATGATTATAATTTATATATATATATATATGTATAATATGCACATATATTAAGCACTAATTTCATAAAACATTTTTGTGTTCTGCTGTATATATGGTTAATTTTTTTTTTTTTTTTTTAAATGAAAAGGAGGTGAGTGAAAGTGGGAAAATCCATAGATATTGCAGTAGCTACCTCAGGTGGTAGTTAAAAGTTATACTTGATTGGAAGCAGTGATAAAAGAAAGGAAGGATCAAATTGTGAGATTTTTTTTAAATTATTTTTACAGTTACATAGAAAAAAATTAATAAAGCTTTTTATTTTCAAAACATGCATGGATAATTTGACATTAATCCTTGCATAGCTACATAGAAATTTTTTTTGAATTACAAATCCTTGTCATTCCTTCCTTGTCATTGAGAAGGCAAAAAATTGTATATAGGCTACCCATGTTCAGTTATCCAAAACATATTTCCTTATTAGTCATGTTATGTGGGAAGAAAATGAAATAACCTTCCATATCACCTCTCCCTTTAAGAAAGCAAGAAAAATAAGGAAAGTTTAAGAAAGTATGCTTCAGTCTACATTTAGACCCCATCAGTTCTTTGTAGGTGAATAACAGTTTTCATAATTCCTTCAAAATTATATTGTTGAGAATACATGTGTGAGATTTTAAGGATTTGGATAATTAATTGAATATGATTGAGGAAAACGAGGGAAGGGTCAAAGAATCCCTGGCATTAAAGTCATTGAATGATAGTTCTAAGGACAAAAATGCTAAGATCAGAAGGAGGTTAAAAGGAGGAAGGAATAAAAATCTTTATACTGTTGAGTTTGAAGTGTTGGTAGAATTTCCACTACAGATTTTCTGAAGATAATTAGTGATGGCTCTGGGAGTCAGTCAGAGGAGAGATTAAAGCTAGAAATATCTTTTTGTGTCATTTAGATTTTTTAATGATTTTGAAACTTTAGGCTTCATATTCTTATTCATTTTCACATCAAACCTTAGAATTAGGGGCAGCTAGGTGGCGCAGTGGATAGAGCACCAGCCCTGAATTTAAGAGGACCTGAGTTCAAATCTTCCCTCAGACACTTAATACTTTCTAGCTGTGTGACCCTGGGCAAGTCACTTAACCCTAGCCTCAAAAACAAAACAAAACAAAACAAAAAAAACCTTAGAATTAGTGGTTATCCTTTTCCTGCTCATAATCAGGATCGAAGAAGGTGATTTACTCTTATGCCTTATTCATGGGTTACAGTCTAGACTATGATATTCCTTTCTTCATGTACGGGAATATATGACGGGACTCTCTCTTTTAACATTATATTCTTCCCTAGGTAGGGAAAAAGTTATAGCTGAAAATTGGAGTCCAGTCAGTTCTTCATCTGCAAATTCTGCCTAACCATGTACCCTCTACCTACCCAAAAATAAGTTTTATTGATATTTGTAATGTCATTTTCCCCTTACAAGACAAAAATAAAATTTTCTTCAGTACCTGAATCTGTATCACAGCTATTTTCAGAGCCACTTCTTTCATCACCTGTCTAGTGAACTTCCCATAAAGCAAAGGAAAAAAAATATCAAGTCAAATCAATGGACAAATAACCAGGTCTAAGCCTGCATAGAACACATTTTCTCTCCCTCCCTCTTTCCTTTCCTTTCTCATAACCAAGTATAACCAAATAACAGTGACCATTTCTAACTGTACATCATTCCACATAGACAATTCCTCACTTCTCTAATGCAATGAGATGCATTTCTATATTCCTTCTTCATGACCAAAGTTAATCTTTATAATTATATGACATTCAGCTTCGTTTTTATTTTCTTTTTATTTCCATTATCGTAATTTTGTTTTTTCTTGGTTCTTGCTATTTCACTCTTTAGCGATTCCTTTAAAGCTTTTCCATGTTTCTCTGAATTTTTCATATTTGCTATTTCTTCCATCACTTTCATGTATCAGTTTGTTTAGCTATTCTTTGATGTGCTTTCTTTGTCTAATCATTCTTTACTGCCATAAAAAGTGCTGGCTTTGATTTCTTTGTATATAAATTTCTGGGTCAGAGGCTAAAATCAGTTTAGTCATTTGTTTTGCTTAATTGTTAATTATTTTCTAGAACAATTGGACAAATTTATAGCTTCTTGACAGTATGCCTGTACTTGTGATCCCTATACTATTGTTTGGGTTTCTATTTTGTCATTATTGTCAGTTAATTAATAAACATTTACTACTGTCTGACAAGCACTATTCTAAGAGAGAAAAAGACAAAAAGAAAAAGACACATGGTTTGTTAAGTTTGCAGTTCTTTTGAGAAGGAAATCAGTGTAGTACAATGGAAAAGAATACCACATTTGAAATTTGAGAGACTTAGGTTCATTTTGGCTCTGCTCTTTGCTACATGTATGAATTTGGTCAAATCACTTTACTTTTCTGGGATTGGTTTTCCTAATTTGTAACATGAAGAGTTCTCTAAAATACCTTCCAACTCTAAACCTATGAGCCTATGCACTGTTTTGTGTCCTTGACACACCTATGGAAAAATGATTCTTATTCTCATGTGTCTGTGCCAGTACATATGCTACTTGTAGCAACTGAGATCAAAGAAAGAAATTAAAAGCATAAACATTAGCAAAGAATAGACAATTATCATTATTTGTAGGTGAAATGATGATTTTCTTAAAACTCCAAAGAATCAACAGAGAATTAAGACAATAGCTTCTATTGTAAATTGTTAACAGTATTAATAGCAATAGTATATGAATGAAATCCACTATTTCTATGTTATAACAACAGAACCCATGAAGAAATTTTAGAGAAATACTATTCAGAATCACTATAAAATGCATAAAATATCTGGGAATCAAACTACCCAGTCATATTCTGGACTAAATACAATTGTAAAGAAATGTTCTTTTCTTCCAAGAATATGATTTTTTCCATTAGTTCTTTACATCAAAGAATAGCTAGATCATTCTATGATTAGGCCAAACTAAGACCAATCCAAGTGATTCAGTGTTGGAGTTAGAGTTCAATGTGGTATTTGAAAACTATGAAATGAAATAAACACTATGAATAATAAGAGTACTGCCCATAATGTTTAAAAGAATATAAAATACTACATTACCTCAATGCTACATTCACTATGCCAAATAGCCCCACCAAGTCAGGATAACATTCTCTTAAGGCAATAGGAATGCTGATAAAATTTTCTATACCGTCTTTTCCCTGATTTGGGCCTTTTATTATTCTGTCTATAAGGAAGCCAAATCCCTCCACACTTCTATCCTATTTAGCCTATATAAAACGCAGAGAAAACAATATACAGAGATATACCTCTTAATCTTCTTTTTTTTGCTCCTTACCCTAGCAACTTTAATGTCTAACTGAAAAAAAAAATTGTTACAGATAATGTTAAAGTTTCTAAAAAAAAAAGTTAAAACTGACCAAAAGGAGAAGAGGGAGATTGGAAGAATTTGTTGAACAGTATTAGGAAGAATTATAAATAATGATTGCCAAAGCCTACATCAATAATTATAAAAAGCAGATATCTTTAAATAAAAATGACTTCTCTCTGAATACAAATCAATAATCAACACTCAAATGCACATATTAATTATCTTAATTATTGATTTCCATAATGAAATAAATGTTTATTATATTTGATAAACAGTGGGATCATGTAAATTTTGGCATGCTTAAGATGCTGGATAATATGACCTTTACTTTGAATTACTAAAGAATAGTCTATCTGCCTGATAAGTTATTCACCATTTATGTGTTGGTTCTTAGTACAATGTCTAATAGGTTTACTAATTTTATCTGATAGAAGGCTAATAGGATTTATATAGTGGTAAAATCGTTTTATGAATTCCTAAATGGAAGGAACAGAGGGCAAGGGAATTATTGTTTACACTGGAAAATAAGCAGTTGCAGCTCAAAAAGTGATTTATTCCAGCTTGCTATGATCCACTTGGGGTTTTGAATACTTGATTGTTTCTCTGTTCACTAGGTTCTAATTGATGTCTTTCCTTTATAAAATAAGCTAGGCTCTCCACACCCCAAGTTAGTGAAATCTCTTTCTATAGAAATGTAAATGGAGATAAATGGGGCAATCTCTTTTGTTCTGTCTGATATGTTTGTGTATGTTTCCTATTGCTGGAGGCTTTCAGAAAAATTGAATGACACTACCTAGATTCTTTGATGCTAATAGATTCTAAAACATAAAAATCATAAAAGTTGGCAATTAGGAGAGTCATTTGAATATATCTTCTTCAATCCTTTTGATTCCTAATGGAAAAACTACAGCCAAGAAAAAGTTAAAGGATTTCCCCAAAGTTACTGACTGACCTAGGCTCTAGAACCCAGGTTGCATATGAGTACTTCTGCTATACTACACTACTTCCCATGTTGCTTAATCATAGTTTTAATGTACCTCAGGAATATAAAATTGACAAAATTCTGAAAAAATGGGGAAACTATATTTTAATTACAGAATTTGGTTCTCTTGTAAATAAGGCCTTAAAAGACTCAGTATTGATAGAAAATTCATTTAAAACTGTGCCAGGCACTGGAGATACAAAGAAAGCAAGAAAACCAGCACTAGTCCCAACTTCTTACATTCATATATTTATTATGCTAATGGTAGAAAGACAAAAAAGAGCCAAGAATCCTTCAGTTCAAGTAAGTGGAAGCATGTATACAGATAAGGAACACCCCCCCCCCCATTTGTCTTTCTCTCTCTCTCTCTCTCTCTCTCTCTCTCTCTCTCTCTCTCTCTCTCTCTCTCTCTCTCTCTCTCTCTTTCTCTCTCTTTCTCTCTCTTCCTCCTTCTCCCCCTCGAATAACTATAAGGGGAGGGGAAGAAGAAGATCATAGTAAAAGGGGCCAACATTCAGGATAAGCTTTGGTTAAACCAAATTTTGATGAAAGGGAAGGAATTTTAAGAGGTAGAAGTGAAAGAGTGCATTCTCAAACATAGACAATTTGGACAAAGGCATAAAAATCATTCACAGAAAGAACCTGAAAATATAGAATGTGTTAAAAGGAATAATATAAAGGCAGAAGGTGGTGTTTTAAATGCCAAACAAGGGAGTTGTATCTCAGAAATAATAGAGAGCCACTGATGCTTCTTTAATAAAAGGAATAAAATCAGTTTACCAATTGTGCAAGAGAAGAGAAACTGGATATGGGAAACCAGTTATGTGGCTATATCAAAAATTCAGGGGAAAAAGTGATAAGGGTATGAATTAATGTAGTTATAGAATAATTGTATTAGAAGGAATGGATACAACAGATGTTGTAGAATTGAATAGTGGAATAAGAAAGATAATATAGTCAAGGATGATTACAAGATAGATAATCTGGTTAAATAAAAGGATGGTTGGTCCAAAATATCTAATAGGCAGTTGGTAAAAAAGCACTGGATCTCAAGAGAGAGACTGAGGTTGGTTATTTTGATCTAGGATTTAAAGATGTAATTGAGGGATAGTGAATACCTCCACAATGTGGTAAAGTGAATAGGGCACTGGCTTTGGAGTCAAAGGATCTTGGTTTCAATCATGCTTCTGTCACTACTTGTCAAGTTGTCTAACCTCTATAGTACTCAGTTTTCTTATTTGTAAGTTGGGTGGGGGAAGTTTGAGAGGTTGGGGCATTGGATTAGGTGGTCTTGTACCCTTGCAGTATAAAATCAGTGGTCTGATGTGGGAGATGTCCAAGGCTTAACAACACACACACACACACACACACACACACACACACACACACACACACACACACCTGAACTAGACAGTACAACATAGATGATGATACAGCAAAGACTGAAAATGAGCATCCAGGCAGATACTTAAGGAACAAAGAGGAGCTATGTCACAAGTTCCAAGAAATTGACTTCATGTGCTATAAAGAAATATCAAAATTTGAAAGAAATTTTATGTAGGGCAAGTTATAAGGTATAGTAAGGAATACAAAAGAAATGAGTAGAGTCCTTGTTCTTGTAGAGGTTATTAATGTTTTTATGTATAAGAATGACTTGAGCTGACCCCATTTAGCTACAAGTAATTTTATAATCAATAGTTCAAAGTCATGTGATTGCCTGTGGCTTTTTTCCTTTTTCAATCCTTTCTCCACATCTTGGTGGTGTCAGGATTCTCATCCTGTTGTGATCGAACCTGCTTCTGTTCTGAATGGAGGGAAAAATTCACTCGGTGCAGCAGTACATCCCATGGAGCAGGGAGATGAAAGAATGGGTGGAGGTCTTAATTATATGAGTCCCACAGAAGAGAAGCTGTCTGACAATATTTCTACTGCATCAGAAGCTTCAGAGACTGCTGGCAACAGTAAGCATAATGTTTTATTTCTAGAGGGATTTATTCTGGGTCTTACATTAATGAAGTCTACACTGTAAGAAATACTAAAATAAGGACAACAAGTCATAATCCTCCTAAGTCAGTTGTAGCTATAAATATAACAGTTGAACAACAAAATTCTTAAATTCTTTGTTACATTTTTATTTAACTACAATTTTCCATTGTTTTTCACTTTTTTTATTGCCTTGTCTCTTTATAGTATATTACTCTTAGGGTAATTTATTTTTAATCTATAGATGTTAGATTTTTAGAAACAAACTTACAAAATGTAAGTTTTGTATTTGGTATTCTGCCTTTTTTAGGATCTATTGATCTTACAGTTAATTCTCAGGCAAGTATATCTTAGGTTATTTTCACCTCTAACAGCGAAGATCTTTGACAGATTTGTGGGAATTGTGTTTTTTAAATACAATGACAATATAATTTCATTTGGCCTTGTGACATTGAGACCAAACAAAAATTGCTATGTTGGTTATATTTGACATTTATATAGTACCTTAAAATGGGCTTAATACCTAAATATATTATTTCATTTTACTTTCATATCTTAGATATTCCAGAAAGAAAGTAACATACTCATTGTATTTATTTTCTAGAAATTTATAAGACAGTATTGATATGGATACAGATAGATTTAACATATTAAATCTATATAATCTTGGATAGTAAAGCTGTCATTACTTGAAAACTGTATTTAAATTCATGTTTTTGTTCAAAGTGAAGTCAAAATAAGAAAAGATCCCATCCTTTCTTTCCTTCATAGGTTTTCTATATTCTGGCACCCCAGGGGCAGATATGTGTTTTGCTAGACAACACAACACTTCAGACAATAATAATCAGTGTTTACTTGGATCCAATGGGAACATCTTACTACAACTCAATCCACAGAAACCAGGGGCTATTGATAACCAGCCTTTGGTAACTCAAGAACCAGTCAAGGTAAGTAATTTGACATCTTAAATGTTAACTTATGAAAATGTTTTCAATTTATTCAGTTAGTCAACAAGTTGAAATGTTTTTAGAGTGGACATCTAAAGGCGTTAATAGAATTCTAAAGACTTTTAGCTACATATATATATATATATATCAAATACACCAAAAAATAGTTTGTACTTATTTGTAAATGCACAAATTAAAGTTTTACGTAATTTACTTTGTGATTATAAGTGATTTATTTTGGAGGCAATTATTTCTCTTAAAAACTAAAAACTTTGCCGAACCCCATGAAACCAGCCTTAGGAATTTGAACTGATTATTTATTTATTTCTTGTTTTTATTAATTTATTTATGGGCAAAGTAAAACAATCTTCCCCTAGCCTGCTGAAAAATAACATTCATATATTCTATCTTTCCTACAGGCTACATCTTTAACACTAGAAGGGGGACGCTTGAAACGAGCTCCACAACTGATCCATGGCAGAGATTATGAAATGGTCCCAGAACCTGTATGGAGAGCGCTTTATCACTGGTATGGCGCCAATTTGGCCCTTCCTAGACCAGTAAGTATAGCTGTTAGTTCCTTTCATTCTCTTCCAGAATGGGTATAATGGTTACTTTCATTAAAAGATACGTGGGTTACTTTCCTGTCTTCTCATTAGACACAAGCATATTTTCACCTCATTGAAGTAGCACTTCTACTGCTATATATTGCTGATATAAAAGTTGAAAATTTCCTTCTCAAGCACTTTTATTCTCATTAGATACAGACACCAGTAACAGGAACTAGAGCTAGTGCTGTTGTGAAATGTCTTTTTGTGGCATCTAGGCAGGGAGAATAGCCCAGAGCATAGGACTTTCATCATAGTCCTGACTGCGATTCGCAGGTGGTATTAGGGAACTCTTGTCATGTCTCTGGGCCCCAGTTTTCTCATCTATAAAATAATGAGAGTTGGAATAAATACCTTTTTAAGGAGTCTTCCAGCTTTGGTGGTTTTTCGGTCATTTTTCTTAAAATAAATATTAGACAAACAATTTGTCAGTAGTATGTAACTGTTTTATGTTCTAGAAATCTTGGGAACTTGACCCTACTAAATTGTTTTCTGCCTTGTTCCTCTTCCCCTTTCTTTTTTAAGGCATACTGTCATTTAACTTTGAAATTAGAATATGTGACATGAAAATATTAATGTTTTGTCTATATCAACAAATTTAATTATGATAATAAAAGAAAAGCCGCATTTGGTTGTAACTCCTTAGTACCCTAGAGGCTTAGTGTGACACTGTTCTGAGGGTTTGTAATTGCCTTAGTAAGTGAGAGAAGATGACCTTCTAATAATATATTTGTGTTACATCAGTAATTTTATCCTTTTGTGTTGATATCTAGGCTAGATCTCCCAATAGTTATGTTGTTATATGAAGGTTTTGTATAATATGAGTTTAATCAGCAAATGTATTTAGTGCCTTTTCTGCAGTACATTGGAGATACAAAGATAAAAGATTACAGATGACATGTCTTTATGGAACGTTTTAGAATCTTTTATATTAATTAACATAGAATGTGATCATTAAAAAGATGGATCCAAAATCCTAGGTAAAAAATAACTTTAGCAAGAAGAAATTACTTTCAATTGAGGACATCAAGGAAATTCTTCATGTAGTCTGTATAAATGGTATGGTTGCATTTTTCTCCTTCTTATCTTCCTCCCTGTAATAATAGTTATGGACAATAAAACCTTGATATAACATTCTGTAAATAACATGCTAGTGAACTTGGATGGTAGCCGTCATAGTATTAATCTTTTCTCCTCGAACCTATTAAAGTTCTATTTTATTTGACATTCCGGACATCTAGATTTTATATGTTCTCAAAATATTGTATCTCTAAGCCTTCTTTGATCTTCACAGAAAATATTTCTGTTTTTCTTTTCCTGGGGACATCTTGCATTTAGATTGGATTTTTGTAATGAAAAGTATATTATGAAAAGTTTGTATTTGGAATCAGGAAGAACTGGTATCAAATCCTGCTTTAAACTATTTAACTGTATGATATTGGACAACTTCCTTAACTTTTCTGGCCTCAGTTTCCTCATCTATATAAAAAGATTGTTCACTTCATTGACTGTTGAAGTCCCTTCCAGTTTTAACTTTTTCACCTTATGTTCTTGTGATATTTTTTAACTAGCCAAAATACAATTTTTTAAACATTCATTTTTACAAAATTTTAAATTCCAAATTTTTCTCCATTCTTCCTTCCCTACCCTTTTCCTAAAATGATAATTTGATAAAAATCATACATGTACAATCATATAAAAGATAGTTCCATATTAGTCATGTTGTTTTAAAAAATAAAACAAAAACCACACACACCCCCAAAAAATAAAGTAAAAGTAGTATGCTTTGATTTGCATTCATAGTCCATCAGTGCTTTTTCTTGGTGTAGATAGCATTTACCATCACGAGTCCTTTGGAATTGTTTTGAATCATTATGTTGTTGAATAGAGCATTTAGTTGATCATCATACAGTGTTTTTATTCTTCTGGTTCTATTCATTTCACTTTTGTATTAGTTCATATAAGTCCAGTTTGTTTTTTTTCTGAAATCTGCCTGATCATCATTTCTTATTGCATAGTCATATTCTGTATTCCTTTACATTCATATATCACAGCTTGTTCAGCCATTCCTCACTTCATAGACATCCTCTCTATTTCTGTGGTATTTGTTACCACAGAAAGAGCTGTTATAAATATTTTTGTTCATGGAGGTCCTTTTTCCTTTTTTTAATGATCTCTTTGGGATACAGATTATAAGTGGTATTGCTGTATCAAAGGGTAGGCACAGTTTGGTTGCCCTTTAGCCATAGTTCCAATAGCTTTGGAATGATTGGACAAATTCACATCTCCACCAACAGTGCATTAGTGTTCTTTTTCTCACATTGTTGTGATCTTAAAACTAAAGGCTATAATTCTTGCTGAGAGTGTCAGATTAAGTGTTCTTTTCAGTGAGTCATTGTTGAACACTGGTGAGAATAATGGTTGGCTTGAACAGATTAACAATATTTGTTCTTTTATCTTCTAAATTTAAAAAAATTAAGAACTTATTTGAATCAAAATAATATATAAAAATATTTTAACCTTCCCAAATTTAGGAATACTAAATACCAATATTCTTTCCAGATAAAATGCTTTATTATAGTTGAAAATGACTAATATTTATCCTTGGACTTAATCTATAGGGAAAAATAGTTTACAAATGAAGATACTTATTTGAATCTATTATCTAGATCTCCTAGATGACATTCTAAGAAGTACTTGGAGGAAAATAGTAGCATAGTAGTAACTAAAAAAGAAATGATTTTGTTTTGAAAAGTTCAGTAGTGCAACCTATAATTTGGTCATGAGATCCCGGAAAGTAAAACATGTTTATTATAAAAATAACTTTTTTAGTAGTTCAGACTTTGCTATAGATTTGTTATTACGTGATTTAATTCCTGCAGATTTTATAGTAATAGTGGTTTATCAAAATTCTGCCTGGGCAGAGATTAGGGGTAATTAGGGTGGATTTATTGGGTTTTCAGTCATAGATGCTTGCTTAGGAAGAGAGGATTTTTCATTAGTATATAGCATTCTAAAGAAGAATTGATGTGGATGTCCACCAGATTAATTTCTAGATTTATGATTGAGTTGAAAAGAGATAGAAAACAAATATGAAAAAAAAAAAAAAAAAAAAAACAAACCCAAAAACCAAAACAAAACCCAAATATGCAGAGTAGTCTAAAAAATAGTGCTGGTGGTTTATAATTTATAGCACTTTTTATATCTCATTCATTAGTGTTCCCTCATGGTTTTCAGAAATGTACTATTAAAGGAGTTTTTTAGTTCTCTGCAAACAGAAAACACCTGGTCATTTGTGGCTATTAGAGATTTTACAACATTTCAGTTTGCAAGATTTGCAATAGATTCCTGTTATTACAAAATTCTGAATTGACAACATCCTACCAAAATTGCTAATAGACTTCCATTTTCAGATTCTAGATTATATATTTGTAGCTGGAAAAGCTCATCAGTCCAAACTCCTTATTTTATTGCAAAGCAATTGGGGTTAAGTGACTTGCCCAATGTCACACAACTGAGGCTAGATTTGAATTCAGGTCCTTTTGACTTCAGAATCAGTACTCTATCCATTAAGCCACCTAACTGCCCTTAATTCCCTTATTTTATCCTGATCCTAGGATCATCCCTGAAGATGAGCTGATTTGCCCACATAGGAATTCCATAACATAGGAATTCAAACTCAAATGTCACATTTGAACTCAGATCTTTTGAAACTAGAGCTGTTCCTTTTGCCATTATATCACTGAGCCTCAGGGGATCTTGTGCCTCTTCTCTGTGTAAATTGTGTCAGTAATTGTGGTAATATCTTTGTGAAGCAGGTTAGGAAATCATCTTGGTGAATGAAAAGTTATATGTTAAATTTTTTTTTCTTTTTTTTTAAGGCTGAAAGTTTTCTGTTTAAAAAACTTTGTTTTGTGATCTTTTCAAATATGTTTCAAATTTTACCATAAAGAGATGAATTATGTAAGAACAAATGTTTTAAAGTCACAGTTCTAAGAAACTTTTAACACAATGACTGGGGATATTTATTGTATATCTGCATAAATTGTAAGCTCCATGAGGTCTAGAATCTTATGTTGTAAAAGTTTGTATCATAAACAGTGCACAGCCTGAGCACAACCTATCACAGATAAATTACTTAAATTTTGATGAAGTAGTAGCACTGACTTGTGTTGCCTACTCTTATTCCCAGATTTTCTCTCTTTTGTGGCCATGTGGAATCTTAGAGTAACTTAGAGAAAATCTATTTTTGAATTATTGAATCTCTTTAGCCTTTGGTAAAATCAGAAATTGCCTTTCTGTAGCTGGATAATTGAAATCTTACCTCTCTTCCTCTCACCCCACTCCCAATTGTTTTCTCACTTAACTTCAACAGAGGACATTAAATTTAGTAAAAACTTTGTTCTATTCTTTTCCTATTCCCATGATGCTTTCATATGTTGTTTTTCTCTTATCCTTTCTAAATATCACTCAGTCATCAATACCAAATTCCCTCTTTGAATTATTGGTCTTCTTTGTACATTTAATAGCATTATCAGAATATTTCTGCCTCTTTTTTTGTAAAAAATGAGTTTTACATGGGAACATCTTTGAATTCATATCTAGATTCTGCTGCTCTTTATCTCTTCACAATAGCTTTTATTAGCTCTCATTATCTTTTTTTCCTCTTCTACTCTTTAGAAGTTTAGTTGTTCCTTTAAAAATTCCTTAAGAAAATCATTTCACCTCAATCCTAAAGTGAAAAAAAAAGTAACATAAGTCAAAACCCAGCAAATCATGAGTGCCCATTTCTCCTTGGCCCCTAAGACTCGGAACAAATTCCAAGGTATAGGGGATTAGAGGAGATTGTCCTACAAATGAATTTCTACCCCACAAGTAGTCTTTCAGTGCCTATTTAAGATGTTTTTCCCCTACTGATTTATGTGTAAAGTTCAGTTTGTATATAGTTCTCATTAATAGCAAATGCTCATTTATTTTCATTTTCAAAATACTAGGTGATCAAGAATAGCAAAACAGACCTCCCAGAACTAGAATTGTTTCCTCGTTATCTTCTCTTCCTGAGACAACAACCTGCCACCCGGACTCAGCAATCTAACATCTGGGTGAATATGGGTATGATGAGCCTGAGAATGTTTCCTCAACATTTACCTAGAGGTAACTTAAGAATGCAGCAAGAATACAGTATATTTTCTGAAAAAAAAGTGAAAAGCAAGTTGCTCCAAGTCTGGTGCCACTGTGCTGATAAGCATTTCCATCTGCTTTCATGCAAAGTCATTAAATATTCTAATATATGGGGCTTAGATCTAAGATCATGCGCAAGTATGGGTTAGAAAAGGAAGCACAGCAGATTCAAAGCTGAAACAGGGTCAAGTTGTACAAGCATTTAAATGTTTCTTAATAATAATAATATCTATCTTCCAGACTTGTTTTAAAGTGCTATAAAAATGCTAGTATTATATCCCCATACATGTTATGATAAATCCATGGTGCCTCTGAAGACATCTACTGATCTCTAACTATTTAAAATTTTCCCACTCTATCCATAGGCAGAGCTCAGTAATCCCTTTGGCAGTAGCACTTTGAAGTACTAAGGATAACACCTGTAATTTCTTGATGCTAGTTAAGATTCTGTAGCAACAAAAAATTTTGTTCTTGGTCAGTCTAAACATTAGTCAAATTAACAGGATAATCTAGATTGAGAGAAGTCCTGTGTTTAAACTTGAAACTTGTATACTGTCATTGATAAATAAGTATAGTGCATTCTCTTAGATCACTCATCATATCAGATTGATTTTTTAAAAATGTTAAACATATGAAAAAACATAAATTCCAGTGTATTATAGAGGTCAAAAGACACATTTGTGGTGATGGAAGTTAGAGATTTTTTTTTTTTTTTTTAAAGTCCCAAGCATATCATAAACCTGTGTAAATATTTTCCCATTTTAATTTATAGCATTTAATAGATGCCATCTTTACTATTGTTTAAGATCAAAATTAGCACAACAATCTACTATGTTTTTTTCATTAGAGAAAGAAAAGCCCTAATAACATTGTTTAAAATAGACAATCATCTAATCCCTTTAATTTTTGTGTCAGGTCATAGATTCACAAGGCTTTTTGTTTAGTCAGAAGATTCATGCAAAAAAATACTATTGTCTAGCTATTGTAATTGTCAATTTTTAATATCAGTGATAGGCATAATTTACTTTTATTATTTACCCTGCCAAATAAATGCTATTCTAAAGTTGAGAAGAATTGTATTATGAAACAATCTTTTGAATTGAGTTGGCAGACTTTGGATTTTACTTAATTTACCAGGAATTCATGTTATAGGAACAAAATTCAATGGTAAAATTAAATATAAGGTGAAGGCTACTTTTGAATTGAGTACAATGTAATTACTATCTCAAAATTTTGAAACTCCAGAGAATGATATCTAGATATAAAACTTAATTAAAAGTGACTTTCTATATTATATGTAAAGGCCTCTCTACATATATCATCCCTTTTGGAGGTCAGTTTATATTAAAGTTTCCCTTTAAGAAGATTTCAGATGAAGGGAAACAGTAAATATCAATAAAAGTTATTCTGTAGTATATATTGACAAATTGTGCTTTCATTTAACTTTCTGTCATTGAATGGTTATCATTGGCCTTTTGTTGCACAATCCTATATTTTTTTCTGTCAATTGAGAATGGAAATTTAGAGTATACTGTATTACTCGTTAGTAAGATTTCTTTACAAAATCTTGTGCTGATCCTAGATTTTTGCTGCTTTTATAAATTCTGCTAGATTAGTGAAAGCCAACCAAAGACATAAAATTACATGTAATCAGTGGCTGCCTGCTTGATGAGTTATACTACTAGCATCCAAATAATTTTTAGTATTTGGCTTATGACTATGGAGATTGTTTGGTGTGGACATTGGAAAATGCTTCTGATTTTTATTAATGGATAGTTTTGATGTGCCAAATTTGTTTTTAATTCAAAATTTTGCTCCGCACTAATTATTTGTTAAATCAATTATTAATCTTGTTGAAGTTTACAAGAAACTGCTTTCTTGCTGTAATCTTATGACTAATCCTCTCATCTCTAATTGCAGAGATTTGCTCTTTTTCTTTAAGAAGTTATCCTTTGCTATCTGAAGGTAAAAGGAGTGCTTTATTTTTTGTTGTTGAGAAATTTTTAAACTTGGTTTTGCTATTTTTTACTATAAGATTCCTAATTTTTTCACTCCATTTATTATTGTTGTTTAATTATTTGATTATTCCTTTTGAGGTTGTGGATGTTAAACACAACTATTGTTTATGACTTAGTCATACTCTACATTACAGAAAATACTATGGGTAGTGTATTTTGTGCAAGTGAATTCTTTTAACATGATGTGCATGCTTTGGGCATAGTTTTCCTCAGTTTTCCCCTTATCTGGTTAGCTGTTCATTAAACAAGCTATCTAGTGCCATTGCTAGAACCTTTATCTGTATAGAGGGTTAATGTGATATATTAAAGAATTAATATTAAGAATCAGAAACTAGAATCATAGTCATCTTCAAGAGAGAAAACACTGATATACTGAAGTTACATTTTTATTTTTAGTTGTAGAAAAATTAATTTTCAGAAGGAGAGTAATAAATTTTGTGGGTTTTATATACATAGATAGATAGATAGATATAGATATAGATATAGATATAGATATAGATATAGATATGGAGGTTACGTATCAGGTAGATTTTGTTAATTAAGGGTTTTTGGTTTTGTCTTTTGGTAATGTAACTTTCATATAATGTTTATTAAAAGGTTAATAACCTTTATGGCTTTTTGTAACTTTTTGTCAGAATCTTGCCTTGATTCATCTTCCTTTAAAGTCTCTGATTGGACTTGAAATAGTCCTCAAAAGTTTTTCCTATTATTATTGCATAGTATTCTCACCTCAAGCTCCTTTGAAAGTTTGTCATGTTTGTCATTGACTTAGGATCTTAGATTTAGAGCTTAAAAGGACCTCAAAGGCTATCTATTCCAACTGTCTTATATGAAGACACTAGGCTATGTGACCACTTACTTGAGGTCACACAGATTGTATAGGGCAGAGGCAGATCATCTAACTCCAAAGTCTTTGTCCTTTCCACTATACCAAAGATGCCTGTCTTAAAATTATTGAGGGTTGATATATTATAAAGAAAATTTCTCATATTGCCTTTGAAACAAGTTGTACTATATATACCCAGAATTTCCATTGATTTATACACACACACACACACACACACACACACACACACACACACACACACACACATATGCATGGTGTTTGTTGTTGTTGCCTCATTTATTGTCTATCCTTAATCAGACAGAAACCTGTTAAAGACCTTTAGCTTTAAAAAGACAAGTTCTTCTACTGTATTCAGGACCATCTGCAGTCAACCTGATCTATATCTTACCGCTGGACCAGAGGAGAAAATGAGATTGATGATTTTGCACAGCCTTAAATCACTTGCATGTGATCTTTGAAAAGACAAACAGCATCTATATACCTCGAATAGGACTAGACATTTTTAATTTAAAATTTTACTATTCTTCCAGAAGGAAATCAAATATTTTAGAAGAGTTTTTAGAGTTATAGTAGTAGAAGTTTGACCTATTTTCAAAAAGTAGAGTTTAAATAAGCCTTGTTCCTTTTTTTTTTTTTTTCCAAGCATTAACCAAAGTCTTAAGGAAGAAAATGCAGTTTTTAAGCAGTACCATATTTTTTAGGCCTTAGTACATGTTTTTTAGCCTAAAAATATCCCGAGGCTTATTTTCTCTTCCTGAGGTGTAGTTTTTGTCCTGTCCACTTCTTAGAAAGTATAGTCTTCTTCCCGATGTGGTAAAACTTTAGTCTTATACGTTAATTATTTTCATCCAGTAGTTCTCATTTTATGATTATTGTTTCCTAAGTTAATATTTTAATTGTTATGGTGAATATTTTTTGTCACCTGCCTTTTTTTCTTTATTGTGATTATTATGACTACAGGGAACGTGCCTTCTCCAAATGCTCCCTTAAAGCGGGTGTTAGCTTACACAGGCTGTTTTAGTAGAATGCAAACCATCAAGGAAATTCATGAGTATCTGTCTCAGAGATTACGCATCAAAGAGGAAGACATGCGCCTGTGGTTATACAACAGTGAGGTAAGAATTTTTAAAGATTGTTATGAATCAATCATATCAAGTGTTAAAAAACAGCATTTATTTAACAAACATTCATGAGTTATCAACTATAAATGAAAACCTTTTACTGTTCATAAAGAAAAGAAATTTAGTGTTAAGAGACCTGAGGTGGAAAAATCTGTAGTTCTAAGCCTTAGGGATTATATGTGCATTTACATAGATGGAAAGGGTAGGACAAAATTTGGAAACAAGAAGTTGTCTTGTCTTGGCAACCTCCCAGTCTCCCACCTTATTTTGCCTTTTCTCTATCTTCAAGGAAAAAAGTATTAGGAAATAAGACTAGAAAACTATGAGATGACACGAGGTCTTACGTGCAACAATAAAGAATTTGTATTTTATTTAATGACTGAATGAACAAATCTTAAGTATTTACTACGTATCAAGCACTTTGCTGAGTTCTGGGAATACAAATAGAAAAATCCTTATAGCCCCTGATATCAAAGAATGTGCTCTTCAATTGGAAGGAAGGGACAACATGTAAAAGAAGATTTCAGGGCAAAAGAGGAGGCCCTGGGCTTCTTAGGTCCATAAATAATTGAAATAACTATCAAGGAACTGAAAGGTTTTATATGGCAACAGAATTAAAGATTAGTACCATCTAGCAGATAGACTTGAAAAATAGAGACCAATTAGAGAGCCATCAACAGTAGTCAAATAGAGAAATAATCGTGTCTGAACTAGGGCTGTGGGTGGAAAAAGGAGAATGATGGAATGAATGTGAGAGAAGTTTTGTGGGTAAAAAGAAAAGGATTCAGCAACTTATGAGATGATAAGGTTAAGTATCATTCTCATGGGTTTGTTGTCTAGGACAATTGTGGTATCATTAGTAGAAGGAGAGAATTTAAGAGGAAGGATAGATTTTAGCAGGGAAATAATGAGTTTGAGTTTTCTTTAGGAAATAAGGGCTCTGAAGATCAGGAATAAAGATATATAATTTGGGAATTGTAAATAGAAATAGATACTTGAAGTCATGGATGGTAGATGAGATCTGAGGTTAACAAGGATTAAGAATTTTGTTCATAATAGTTATTAGAGAATGTATCTATCCTGAAAAAGAACTTGAATATATCCATAAATTTACCTCTCATCTAAGCCTTGCCATCACACTTGAGGATATGTAGAGTATCTGTTTTAAAAATTAGTCAAGGAGTAAATGTTAAAAGAGATGTAGCTTTTAGTAATAGAGAAATGGTAGTCCGTGTTCTGTAGTCTGCCTTGGTGAGAACCTGAGGTACTGCACTTTAAAGACCTTTATATATATATGATATATAGCAGAGTATAGAAAAAAAGGACAACTAAGATAATGAGGAGCCTTAAATTCATGTCATCTTAGGATCAGTTGAAACCTGGAGAAAGAAGACTTGGAGGGGATAGGGAGACATTATAATGTCTTCAAATATTTCAGAGACTGTCTTGTGGAAGAAAGGTGACTTCTCTTTAGCTCCAAAGGATAGAAATATTTCAATAGAAGTTGCAAAGAGGAAAGTTTAGGTTTGAGATAAAGTAGAAATTCCTAATGATTAATTAGCATCTGAAATTAGATTGGCTTCCTTCTAGAGGAAATGGGTTTTCCCTCCTTGGAAGTCTTCATGAAAAGGTAGATATCTGTTCTAGTATGTTAAACTGAAATTCTTTTTTCCTGTCTCAGCTAACTAGCTGCCCCCTTCATCTGACTCTGACATTCTGTAATTGGTTTCATAATGCTTAAGAGAGTAGGTCTTATGTTTGACCATGAATATACTTGTTAATATTCTGTTTCTTATTCCTTTCTTCTTTTTTAAGCTTGTGTAAGCTTTTAAGCTTAAAGAAAGTATCTATTATTGTTGTTATTATATGAATTTCATTAAATTTAGTATAGTTTTTGCCTTTTGAGTATCTGATTAAACTTAATTTCAGCAAAGTTTTCTAAGTCAAAATCAAAGTAAATTTTGACTATATAAATAAAATGATGCTTTCCCATATATGACTTGTTTTAGATACAGAGAGAGGCTATACAACTTACTTGCTCTCATACAAACAATAGTATATAGCTATGTTTTATCAGATTTCCATAACTAAAATTATACGAATGAAGTTTTAAATTATCATATTCATTGGAAGAGAATATGCTTAAATATAAACATTTTCAAAAATATATTTCCTTTTTCTTACAGAACTACCTTACTCTTCTGGATGATGAGGACCATATGTTAGAATATCTGAAAATTCAGGATGAACAGCACTTAGTTATTGAAGGTAGAAGTCTACCACATGCTGATATTGAGAGTGGGATAAGAAAAATTTAAGGGTTCAGGGTTTCTTTCTGTTAGGCATATTTTCTTATTTTTAAAAAGAGTTAATTTATAGTTAATCTCTTTTTTTATATTGAAGAAATTTCTAAAATACATGAGCTCCTAGAGCAATCTTTTAAAATACTTCTCAGATTTTAAAGAATAGTTACAGAAACTTTTATTGGATTCTTTAAAAAGTAAATGCTTAATTAGGAACTTAACATTAACTATCCAGGCAATATGCCTGGATACATTGAAAAAAAATTTTGTAAACAGGCACATTCAGATAATGTGAGGCTAATCAGTGGTGATTCTAGCACTAACCAACAAACTTACTTTTATTTTTTTCCCTTAAGTTTGTATAAAACAAACAAGCAATCCATTCTTTGCTCCCTGCTTGCTACATGGAAGTGTTCTTAATGTTAAGCTAGTCAGGTACAATACTCTTATAGATTTACACTTAAAGTAATATATTTTTAAGTTAAAGTATAAACGTTATTTCTAAACTTTAATACCTTACTTAGGTAAACAACTTACAGTTGTAAGTCTGATTTTATTCTTAGCAGTTAGTTCATTTTGTATCTTATTAATGCTAACTTAAATATCTATACCATGCCCAATGATACAAACAAAAATAGAAAGAAAAAAAGAATAATTCTTCCCATATCATAATTACTTTTTTCCCATTTTTGACATATTTTAAAAGAACAGATTGATTTAGAGAAAGGAAACCTTTTTTCTCCTCCCCATGGGCCCCTACCAACTATTGAGCTGCATGACTTGAAGTATGTGAGGAATTAATATATTAATATCTTTTTCTTTCCAGTTCGGAACAAAGATATGAGCTGGCCAGAAGAGATGTCATTTATAGCAAATAGTAGTAAGATAGATAGACACAAGGGTAAGTCTGATGTTTTTAATGTTAACATATGAACTAAAAACTGCATACGAGAAGGGTAAGAAATTGATGCTTATAATGGCTTAATTTTATAGTATGTTTAGATGATGTTAAACATTTAGTACTTGGTTTATACTTCTAAGAACTCTATACAGTTATAAGTCATGAAAAGCTGTTATATATGTTTACCTCTGATGCAGAATATTTGCTATATGAAAAGCACTTGCTTCCATGGTGCCAAGGAAAATTCAAAGATAAGAAATAAAGTTTCTGCTTTGAAATTTGTAATTATATTTACACCAAAAATTTAATTCACTTTTTAATCAAAACAGCCACATAATTTTTGCAATTGATTGTCATTCATTTTAAAGGAAAGCATTGTGTGTATTATTGAAAAATAAATGTAGTATTATTATAAAATAATTCTGATTTGGGGCAGCTAGGTGGCGCAGTGCATAGAGCACCAGCTCTGAAGTCAGGAGGACCTGAGTTCAAATTTGACCTCAGACACTTAACACATCCTCGCTGTGTCTCTGGGAAAGTCACTTAACCCCAATTGCCTCAGCCAAAAAACAAAAACCAAAAAAATAATAATTCTGATTCTGGGGCAGGAAGTAATAAGTAAGCAGTTTGTTTAAGAAATGACAGATATAATGAATAAAAAGAAATATGAATACAGGAGTGGTAATGCATATCTATAATCCCTGCTGCTTGGAAGGCTAAGACTAATCACTTGAGCTGAGGAGTTCAACTAATGTAGGTTAAGCATAGCGTGTAATCATACTAACTCTTGCTCCAATATGCTGAGCTTTGAGATGTGGAGTGAGCAAGCTGCCAAAGGAGAAATGAACAGATCTAGTTTGGAAACCAATCTGGTTAAAGCTTCCAATCCAATCATTATTAGGGTCAGACCCACGAGTGATTGATAAATTTCCAGTCTAGGTGGGACAAGAAGACCACTCACCAAAAGAAAAAAAAGAAACAACCAACCATAGAAAGTGACATTAATTATAGGATACCAAGTGAAGAGCGTCCAGTCATATAATTGTGTTGATTATAGTTATGTAAATAAAAATGAAATCTGGAAAATATACAAAAAACTAAGCATGTAGATAAGAGGTTGCACATAAACAAGATAAGTTTGCTACTGCTTTATTAGATCTATTTTACATGTTTTAAAAACTACAAGTGTTAAATGGTTATGGTTTTATAGAAATTAATCATTTTGTGTTTTTTAAGGTTGATATTTGGTTGTTGAGATTATGATTTTAAAATTATAAGTTACAAACTGTCAGTGATTTGAATATACAGGATTCTTATAGTCTGTGACATATTAATTACTAAATTTAAGTTTTAGTTTTTTAAGGGCTTTTTAATTTTGTTTTCTTTGCTATAGTTCCCACAGAAAAAGGAGCCACTGGCTTAAGTAATCTGGGAAACACATGTTTTATGAACTCCAGCATCCAATGTGTCAGTAACACACAGCCATTAACTCAATATTTCATCTCAGGGAGACATCTTTATGAACTCAACAGGTAATTATTATCAATTCCTTATCAGACATACTGTTTTGGTATAAACTTCATCATAACCTAGATTCTTTTTTCTCCACTCTTACCTTAAAAAAATATTATTAGTACTAAGTAAAATCCAATTAACATTTAGGGGATGGTAGAGATATAGATTTTTAACAAAAAATGCTGGACATATACATATAAAATGCAAAACTAACATTATTTGCATTGAATGGGTAAATGTTTCAAGGAAAGGATGCCTTCCTCTCAACTGTTATTTAACACAAGGGACAGAGGTTAACTAAAGGGAAAAATCAACAATTTAAATTACATAAAATTGAAAAAAATTTCTGTATATGCTAAATTAGTGCAGCAGAGATAATTAAATTTTCAATCAGGAAAAAAAATTTTTTCATAAAAATTTCTGATATCCAAGATATAGAAGGTATTAATTCAAGTATATTAAGACCAATGATCATGTCCCAAAAGGTACAAATCATCAATTAATTTGAATAAGAAGTTCTCTGAAAAAATTATAAATTATTAACTACACAAAAGATTATGCAGAAAAAAAACCACACCTAGCAAATTAATAAAAGATAGGAAGACAGCGTGGGGGGGGACAACAAGAAAGTAGGCATATATCAATATGGCAGAATTTTTGGCAGAATTGAAAATTGGTCCAGCTCCTTGGAAACAAATGTTCAGAATTAAATGAAGTGATTAAGGTATTGATACCCACTGACCCTTAGATCCCACCAATGGCATGTATCTCCAAGAGATCAGTATTCAAAGGAAAGGTTCCATAGCAACACTTTGTAGAAAATGGTAACAAAGTAGGTGTCTTGATTGAGAACTGGCTAATTAAATTGTGGTATGTGAATGTGATAAAACATTATTGAAACATAAGAAATAATGAATATGAAGAGTTCAAGAAGCTTATAATGTCTTATGGGAACTGATGTAGAGTGAAATAAAGAGAACTAGGAAATTAGCACCCACACTAGCTCCCATAGTATAAGTGACAAAGACAATAAAACAGTGCTGAATGTTTTTATCATTATGATGATTAATTTTATCTCCAGCAGAGAATTGAAGAAATGTACCTCTCTTTAAGAGGTGGGGGACTATAGTTGATGGGTACATGAAGTATCAGATGAATCTCCTTGTTTGGTTCTGTTGACTGTTTTTCTTTTCTTTGTTTAAAAAAAGACTTTCTTTGGTGTATATTAGAAAGCACCAATGTCAAACCATAAACCTTCAACAAAACTTAAAAGAAAAAAAGTTGGTTTGAAGAACTGGTGCTGTATATGGAATAACTGCATTCAGAAGCTTATAAATTCTTTCCTTGAAGGGGAAAAGCCTTTTGTTACAGGATTTACTTTCAAATTTTCAGGACCAATCCCATTGGAATGAAGGGTCACATGGCCAAATGTTATGGGGACTTAGTGCAAGAACTGTGGAGTGGAACACAAAAGAATGTTGCCCCCCTGAAGCTTCGGGTAAGTAGATTGTGGCTTATAAAAGGATAACATTCTTTTTCTCTAAGGTGTCTTTTTAGGGTAGCTTTTCTGTATATAGTTTTTCTTTTTAATAAGTCAGCTTCCCAGTTCCTCCTTTTTGTTTATATATTTTTTTTTTAAGATACCAAACATTTATTGACCTTGGGCAATAACTTCTGATTCTTATTGTCCTCATTTCTAACATGAAGAAATTGGACTATATTATCTCCAAGGTCCCTTCCAAGTTTAGATTCTAAGTGGAAATAAATCATTGTATTAGACTACATAATTGCTTCTAATTCAGAATATATTTCATCATTGAATATCTCACTTTAATATTTTCAGTAACTTTTTGACAAAGTATGAAGCTAAAAACCTTCAAAATATAAGTATAGAACATTATATTAGTATGATAAAAAACTATGTGTATAAAACAAAAAGCTAGAATTATTTGCAACAGGGAAAATACAAGCTTTCTCAATAAATACTAGAGTTAAGAAAGATTCCTTTTCTATTTTATTTTAGTCCTAAAAATGCTAGCAGTAATAAGAGAAAGAAATTAATAGCTTCTAACATAGGAAGAAAATAAATAAAACTGTCCATATTTACTGATGACATGACTTACTTTAGAAAATCCTAGGGAATCAACAAAGATATTAATTGTGTTCAAATAATCTTTTTGGATGGGTTTCTTTCATTATTAGTAATATGATAGGTTGTGTATATGCTTTACAAATTGTGAATATAAAATAATCTTTACAAATAAGATTCATGGTATTTGGAATAGAATTAAATAAAAATCATATTCTTATGGGTTATTATCAATCAAAAAATAGAGAATTTTTAATGTATTTCAGTAAATTACAATCTTCAAGAAACCAGCAACTTTAAAAAATTGAATTGAAAGTTAAAATGTTATGTTAGAAATGCAAACATGAAAAAATACCCAGGTTGTACTTGGTGAGTAAAGGGGAAAGCACATCAGATCTGTGTGCTTGGATGCTGGACAGGTTATGCTACAGTTATTTTTTTAATTAGCAGACTATCTGATGCTTTGTGTAAGGCCATTTGTAGTCTAAGAAAATTTAAAAATTAACAAATATGGACAAATTATATAGTACTTTCCTCATATAAAATGGTCTTTTTCAATTGTGAAATGTTTGCAGTTGAACAAGATAAAGCAGTGAATAATTTTAGTTTTTACTAATTTTATAGTGGACGATAGCAAAATATGCCCCCAGGTTTAATGGTTTCCAGCAGCAAGACTCCCAGGAACTTCTGGCTTTTCTTTTGGATGGTCTTCATGAAGATCTCAACCGAGTTCACGAGAAACCATATGTAGAACTGAAGGACAGTGATGGTCGTCCAGACTGGGAAGTGGCTGCAGAGGTTTGTCAGTAATCATTAGTATTTAATGTTGGAAACCGCTTGAATCATTTTGCTGAACCAACCAACATTTTTAAAAATTTTATTACGTAATTTTACAAACTTATTTATTCCTTGTATATGGTAAAATATCACCCCTCCTTTCTGAAAGAATAGCAAATTTCCTCAGTCCATTGGCCTTGTTATCTTTTTTTTTTTCTTTCCAGATTTCAAGTGGGATTGCAAAAGGAGAAGAAGAAAGGAAATGCCCTAGATATTTGCTGAAATATTATACCTTATGACTTATGGCATTTTCTTATATCTTCATTAGCAATTAAAAATATTAGCCCAACAGAAGTGCTGCCTCTTTTTAATGATCTCTGTGCAATTATAAAGTCTAAGCTTGTGCCCAAAGAAGAAATGATAAAATTTATTTTCTTACTTTGCAAAACTGGAAAACAGTGGATGTCAGATATTACATATGTGGTTAATTAGTTGTTTAGTTTTGCTAAACTTTTTTTCTTTTTTAATTTTTGGTGGAGGGGATAGTTTTATACCTTGGGGAAAGGGAAAGTATAAATTGGAATTAAGGTGATGTTAAAAATATATATCAGTAAAAATTTAAAATTAAGAACATAAAATTATACAACCACTTGCCACTGGTTATCACCATTTCTTTACTTTCATCTGACTTGTTAAAATTTTTATTTATCATCAGTATTTTAAACTGTTAACTTTTTAAGGAAATAAAAAGATTGTTACATGCCAAATGAAGATCTAAAATCATATTTCAATTTCCTTAATTTCTGCCAGTTCAGTTTGATAAAACATTCTTTCTTTTTCATGGTCGTTGAACTTCTTTGTCTCTATTTCCCCACAGGCCTGGGATAATCACCTGAGAAGGAATCGCTCCATTGTTGTAGATTTATTCCATGGGCAGCTAAGATCCCAAGTCAGATGCAAAACATGTGGGCATATAAGTGTTCGATTTGACCCTTTCAATTTTTTGTCTTTGCCACTACCTATGGATAGTTACATGCACTTAGAAATAACAGGTGGGTCATAATTTTGAAGAGTCACTTAGGTCCAGAGAATCATTTATCTCATTTTAGTTTGATTGATAAGAAAAAAGTAATGTTGTGCTGTATTCTAACAAATATAAATATTTTATGTACTTTAATTTAGCCAATTCCACTAGAGGGGAAGGATTTATGAGGGGGAAAAGAGAGGACCGGCCTGAATTGCCGTAGTGAAAAGATTAACAAGTGGGACCATATATTCAATATAAAGATAGCCTGCTTCTCC
The DNA here is from genome assembly GCF_048593235.1 of Sminthopsis crassicaudata. NCBI lineage: Eukaryota > Metazoa > Chordata > Mammalia > Dasyuromorphia > Dasyuridae > Sminthopsis > Sminthopsis crassicaudata. The sequence continues at coordinate 369,489,164 of NC_133620.1, forward strand.
TATTATACTGAAAATACTAGCAGAAGTCATCAGGGAAAGATGAATAATAAGAAGGAGAAATTCTAATATCATTTCTGCTGATGTACATATGGTATGCTTATACCATACACTTAGGAATTTAGGATATCGACTCATTTATACTTGTGTCTGTTGTATCTCTTTAGTTTCAAAATATTAGAATTTGTATTATGTCTTGCAAACTCTCAATTCGAGCTTATTTTCAGTGAATAGAAAAAAAATTTTTTTTCACTTTATTATTTGGATCCCTAAATACTTGAATACATACTTAGAGCTATGACAAACAAATTCTAGGGCTAGTATACTTACTTAACATAACAGCTAAATCTAGAAACATAAACCCAAATTTTGTTTACTACCTCTTCTCTTTTAGTTATCAAGTTAGATGGTACTACTCCTATTCGATATGGGCTCAGGCTGAACATGGATGAAAAGTACACAGGATTAAAAAAGCAACTGAGTGACCTCTGTGGGCTTAAACCAGAACAGATTCTTCTTGCAGAAGTACATGGTTCTAATATAAAGGTAACAAAGGCTACTCACTTAGAATACTTTCCATGTTGTCATGCTTCAGAAGTCACAATTTTCTTGACTTTATCAAGGTGAAACACAAGTAGAATTATCATTTCATTAAATGACCCAAAGAAGTAATGTGGATAAATTTTTAATTTCTATATTTAAGTTGTCTAAGACAACAACTTGTATGCCTAAGGCTTATTGTCATTGCTGGTGCTGTCCTTAAGAGGAAACAGGCCTCTAAGCCATATTCTGTTGCAGATTATTTAAAATAAACCCTAACTATGGAGATAAAGATACTTTTAGCTGTAATCTTTTTGAAAATTCCTTGTTGCCCAATCATCCCTCCCCCATTTTCACTAGTATTTTTCCAAAGTTGGGATACTTTAAAGAATCTTTACTGTGCCTGTCTGTCCTTTAACCACACTTAAATTGTCTGTGTCCTATTACTCAGTCTCTTTTTCCCTCAAAATGGATTAAGGAAAATTGACATCATTGATCCTATTTATACCATGAAAGGGGAGGAGTATAATCCAGATATATATTATTTGCCATACTTTAGATTTCTTTCATTAGCATTGTTATCTTAGTATAGAAATCAGAACAATTCCTCACCTTTCTTGATTTCTTCTGCAATAGAAAAATAGAATGTGTCTCTCTGAAATTTTAGAGTTTAAATATTTGAGAACTCATGATCATAAGGAAGATAACCTCATTGTGAATTACATCTTCCTTTCCATAGCTAATTAAGGATATTAATTTTCTGCCAAGTTGTATTGTATTCTCTTCATTAAGACGTTAAAACAGCTTTTTTTTTTTTTTTTTCCCCTTATTCTGGTAAGAACTCATATGATATAATATTATAGAAATTATTTTTCAGTGTGTCTGAAGCATCCTGTCATGTTTTCTAACTTATTCTTCTGCAGAACTTTCCTCAGGACAACCAAAAGGTACGGCTTTCAGTGAGTGGATTTTTATGTGCATTTGAGATTCCTACCCCTGGATCCCCCACCTCAGCCTCAAGTCCAGTACAAACAGGTAAAGCAAAATTAGAGTGACTTGTCATTTTATAAATGAAGAAGCCAAGCGAGTCCTAAAGAGGTTAAATGACTTGTTTGATGTCACATACTAGCTAAACTGGAGTTACAAGAGAGGTCTTCTCACTAATGCACTATTGGTGAAGTTGTGGAGAACATTCTATTTGGAACTATGCCCAAAGGGATATAAAACTGCGCCTACCCTTTGATCCATTAGTGTTTCTACTGGATCAGTATCCAGACATAGAGGCATGACCATTAATTTAGGAATAGCTAAACAAACTGTGGTATATGATTGTAATGGAAAATTATTATTATAAGAAATGACAAGTAAGATAATTTCAGTAAAATCTGGAAAGACGTACATGAATTGATGCATAGTGAAGTTAACAGAACCAGGAGAATGTTGTAGACAATAACAACAATATTGTTTAATGAAGAATTGTGAATGACAACTATTCTCAGCAAACAATAAATTCTTAGATAATTCCAAAGAACTGTCAAGCATACTGTAATGCCTCCAAAGAACGAACCAATCAATATTATTATTTGAATACAGGCAGAAGCATGATGTTTTTCATTTTCTTTCATTTTTTTTCCTTTTGTTTGTTTTATGCAAAATGATTAGTATGGAAATGTTTTATATAATTGCATATGTATAACCTATATCTGAATGCTTATTTTCTCAGGGAGGGATCTGGTGACAGAGGGATGTATATAGAATTTTGAATTCAGAAGTAAAAATGTCAGTTTAAAAAAAGGAGAGGTCTCCTTATTCCCTGTTTAGTGCTACTAACATGGAAATAGAGAGGTACAAATTAAATAACAAAAACTATCTATTGGTCTCAGAGCTAAAAAATTAAAAAAGAAAATATGTAAATAGTATTTAATTTTTTAAAGGGGATAATATAGTAATGAAAAATTCTTTGTTTTCAGCTATAATATTTTTCTGTCTTTTAGACTGCTATTAATATAATTCCCTCTCATAGTAATTCACTTGAAGGCAAGGAAAAAGATGTCTTATCTAAACTTTGTGCACCATTTGATTCAGTGCTCTGTTTATCAACTGGCTTTTAATAAATGTTAATTTATACAACATAAAAATATTACATAAAGAATAGAATTTCAGAAAGTAAAACCTTAGGTGTTATAGGGCCAACATCTTCACTAGAACTTAATAAGAAAACATCTACAGTTTAGAGAATGATTTAATACTGTATTTTAACTTGGAAGTATGGAGAAATTCTGTTAAATAAAAAACATCTTAGAAGTGATTGTGTTTGAATGCTGATGATGTTGATCTATGTTTCTGTATGGATCTTTAGATAATATTCTGTATTATTTACTTAATTGTGCTGTGAAAATATGCCCTGATGTAAGGATCTATGGATTGCTTTAACAATTTTTGTTTTCCATTCAGTGAACTGCTTTGGGCAAGGGATTGAATTTCAGGGTAATAAAGAAAACATGTATATATAATATTATGCTTCTTTCTGAATTTACAGATTTCTCTGGCTCACCTACAAATGGAATACTGAATACCAGTGGTGATGTTGTTCGACCAACTCTCATTCCCAATGGAATGCCAAATACAGTTGTGCCATGTGGAATCGAGAAGAACTTCACAAATGGAATACTGAATGGCCATGTGACATCATTTCCTGACAGTCCTTTTATAGGTTACATCATTGCAATCCACAGAAAAATGGTTAGTTACACATCAAAAGAGGATGGGCTTGCTGGCATAATGGGAGTGGGGAGTTGCCTTTGTAAAACTGAAAATACTGTTAAATTTATGTTCTTAAAACTGTGATGGGTGATTATAGTCAAAGATATAGGATGTGTAATGCCTGCAGTGGAAATGATACTGCTTCATTTAGGAATCAAAAGGCACTTAAAAGGCAAGTAGTTACATCTATCAGGTTTAACGAATCTAAGAGAGTTTAAATTTATATCACATTGTCTTGTAACTATATATTTCCCATCTTTCTCCTATTATAAGATAAACTTGCCCATAATTATCACTTCCTAGCCCCTGCCAGGCAATGATTGTAGCTATTCAGCACTTTTTATAAAGCACCTTCTATATATTAGGCACTGGGACAATAAAGAAAAATGAATTATGAAGGATGGCTACTTGGTGTAGTGGATAGAGCACCCACACTAAAATCAGGAGGACTTCAGTTCAAATCTGGCTCAGACACTTAACACTTCCTAGCTGTGTGACCCTGGACAAATCACTTAATAAGTCCCAATTGTCTCAACCAAAAAAAAAAAAAAAGAAAAAGAAAAATGAAAGAAAAAAAATGCATGATCAGATCTGCATTTTAAGAATATCAGTTGATAACCTGTAGATAGGTTGAACCAGAGACAGAAGAATTTGGGAATAGGGACACCAGTTAAGAAGCTATTGTAAAAATCCAGGCAAATAGTAATAAACAAACTGAATGGGAATAGAAGCTGTATGAGTAGAGCGGATGATAGATACAAGAGATGTTGTGAAAGTAAATAGAGTGAACAAGATTTAGCAATTGATTGGGTATAGAATAATTAGATTACATATAGGGGAGAGGAAAAAGAGGAGAGTTTAGGCTGATTGATTCCAAGGTGGTAAAATTGGATGACTAAGAAGAAAAGTGGTATCCTCAATAGAAATATGGAAGGTTAGAATAGAGATAAGTTTGGAAAGAAATTGAATACCTATGAAGAGAAAATTGGGGGAGGGGGGGAAGGCCATGAGATTTGATAATTAACTGGTCATTGGTAACTTTGAAGAGAACAGTTTTAGCTTAATGATGAGAGCAGAAACCAGATTGCAGAGGGCTTAGAAAAGAAGAAGTAATGAATCTAGTGTAGAGTTTTGCCAAAAAGGAGAGGCAAGATATGAAATCATAGCTAGCAGGGATGAAGGGGAATGATAGCAAAGAGAAAAAAGAAGTAGATGTGTTTATAGGCAATAAGGAAGGGGCAAGTAGATAGAAGAAGAGTGGAGATTAAAGAGATGAAACAGAAAATGGGGATTTTCTCTAGCTCCATTCAACAAGTCATGAAGAGAAATAAAAGAGACACATAGTAGAAGTAAACCAGGATTGGGGGTTGGCAGGGCTTCGATACCCAAAGAAGAGAAGATGGCATTGAGTTAAATTACTTCACCGAAGGACTGAGATAGTTGAGAGGAAATTGAAGGCAGTGCAATTGTGATAGCCTAGGAAAGGAATCGGGGAATAGAAGTCACAGTGAAGATTAAGAATAAAGTTAGGCATATACTTTAACATATATAACATGTATTGGTCTACCTGCCATCTAGGGGAGGGGGGGGCAAGGAGGGGAAAAGTTGGAACAGAAGGTTTTGCAAGAGTCAATGCTGAAAAATTACCCATGCATATATCTTGTAAATAAAAGGCTATTTAAAAAAAAAAATAAAGTTAGGGTATTAAAAATATAGGAAAAGATTGAATGATAAAAAATATATAAGCAAATAGAGAAATTTTTTTAGTTCTGAACATGGAAATAGCAATAGTTGTAATTGATGATGTGATAAAGGAGTATGATCATATATGTAGCTAACATAGATTTGGAAAATGTTATGTAAACTGAGAAGAATGAAAAACTGAGGGGACTGGGAAGGGTTTGAGGGAGCAGCAGTATTGAAGTCCTGTAATAGGAAAGCAGGAGAGAATTTACAAAGTCACTGAACTCATAGACAAAAGAAAAATGTCTTGGGGGTTAATAGATAATAGCCTGATTGGCAAGAAAAGAGGGTTCTGAGGAATGGCTGTAGAAAAGTCTAACTAATACTTTTTTGTTGAAATTGTGAACTGATCCAGCTATTCTGGAGAACAATTTGGAACTATGCCCAAAGGGCTATCAAACTCTGCATACCCTTTGATCCAGCAATTTTTCTGGGCTTATTATCTCAAAGAGATCTTAAAAGAGCGAAAGGGACCCATATGTGCAAAATTGTTTGTGGCATCCCTTTTTGTAGTGGCAATGAACTGGAAACTAAATGGATGCCCATCAGTTGGAGAATGGCTGAATAAGTTATAGGATATGAATGTTATGAAATACTATTGTTCTGTAAGAAATGATCAGCAGGCCTGGAGAGGCTTGACCTGATGCTAAGTGAAGTGAGCAGAACCAAGGGAACATTGCACACAGCAACAAGAAGACTATGTAATGATAAACTGTGATCGATTTAACTATTTTCAACAATGAGATGATTTCAGGTCAATTCCAACAGACTTGTGATGAAGAAAGCGATTTACATCCAGAAAGAGTACTATGGGGATTGAATGTGGATCACAACATAGTATTTTCACCTTTCTTTGTTGTTGTTTGCTTTTTTGTTTCTTTCTCATTTTTTTCTTTTTGTTCTGTAGCATGATAATTGTGGAAATTTGTATGGAAGAATTGCACATTTTTAACCTGTATTGGATTACTTCCCCTCTAAAGCAGGGGATGGGGAAAAGAAGGGAAAAATTTTTTTGGAACACAATGTTTGCAAAGGTTAATATTGAAAATCATCTTTGCATATATTTTGAAAGTAAAAGTATTATTATTATTATTGTTTTTTTAAAGAAGAAAAGTCTAGAAATGACAGTAGGGAGCAAATACCCCACTTTGAGCAGTGAGTTGAAGATATAAGTGAAAATGCAAGTATAGTACAAAGGAAGCAGTGCCATCAGGAGGAAGTTAGGTTTCGGTGCCAGGAGATTAATAGTAGGAAAGGAGGAGGATTAAGGATGAAATTAAGTTTTTAATTTATATAACAATTGTGGAAGGAATAGGAAATTTTGAATAAAGGGAGATTAAGAGGCTTAATAGAAATGAATGGGAGGAAAATAGTGAACATTTGGAAATATAAAGAATGCGATTTATGTATCAGCAGTAAGTAGTTTAGATTTACTGAAATATGGGATGTGACACCCAAAGTAGTGAAACATGCTGTTATTCTGCTGAGTATAGACAGAGTACTATCTTGAAGAGAGGTCCACTGAAGTAGAGATATGATTATGTTCTTTTTTTTTTTTTAATAATTAATTTAATTAATTTTTACAAAAATTTTATGCATAGGTAATTTTCCAGCATTGACAATTGCAAAACCTTTTGTTTCAACTTTTCCCCTCCTTCCCCCCACCCCTTCCCCCAGATGGCAGGTTGACCAATACATGTTAAATATGTTAAAATACAAGTTAAATACAATATATGTATGCATGTTATTTTGCTGTACAAAAAGAATCGGACTTTGAAACAGTATACAATTAGCCTGTGAAGGAAATCAAAAATATAGGGATTGGGAATTCTATGTAATGGTTCATAGTCAACTCCCAGGGTTCTTTTGCTGGGTATAGCTGGTTCAATTCATTACTGCTCTATTGGAACTGATTTGGTTCATCTCATTGTGGGAGAGGGCCTCGTCCATCAGAATTGATCATCATATAGTATTGTTGTTGAAGTACATAATGATCTCCTGATCCTGCTCATTTTACTCAGCATCAGTTCATGTAAGTCTCTCCAGGCCTTTCTGAAATCATCCTCTTGGTCATTTCTTACAGAACAATAATATTCCATAATACTCATATACCACAATTTATTCAGCTATTCTCCAATTAATGGACATCCACTCAGTTTCCAGTTTCTGGCCACTACAAAGAGGGCTGCCACAAACATTCCTGCACATACAGGTCCCTTTCCCTTATTTAAAATCTCTTTGGGATATAAGCCCAGTTGTAATGCTGCTGGATCAAAGGGTTTGTCCAGTTTGATAACTCTTTGAGCACAGTTCCAAATCGCTCTCCAGAATGGCTGTATGTATTACAATTCCACCAACAATGTATCAGTGTCCTAATTTTCCCACATCCCCTCCAACATTCTGCATTATCTTTCCAATCTGACAGGTGTGTAGTGGTATCTCAGAGTTGTCTTAATTTGCATTTCTTTGATTAATTATGACTTGGAGCATCTTTTCATATGTCTAGAAATAGTTTCAATTTCTTCATCTGAGAATTGTCTGTTTATATCCTTTGACCATTTATCAATTGGAGAATGGCTTGATTTCTTATAGAGTCAATTCTCTATATATTTTGGAAATGAGTCCTTTATTAGAACCTTTGACTATAAAAATGTTTGCCCAGTTTATTACTTCCCTTATGATCTTGTCTGCATTAGTTTTGTTTGTACAAAAACTTTTTGGCTCCTGAACAGGGACTTGAACTCTGGACCCTCAGATGATTATATTCTTTAGAGTTTTCCCTTGAGATGTTCAAACTTTAGTCAGATCATAGTGTTGACTATAAGAAATAGAAGGAAAAAAATAGAATTTTGAGTTGTCATAGAAGAGAGGAGAAAATTTCCAGAAAAAAAGGCAATTAGTATGAAATTCCACAAAAAGAACAAGAAATCTAATATAAAGTATTTGTATTTCATAATTATGACCTCATCTGAGAAATTTCAAAAGAGCAGACTCATAAGGCTGAAAGTTAGATTTTCAATAGATGGTGAAGAACTAAATGTAATAGAATGTAAATAATTTGTTCATATAGTTTGGAAGTAAAAGAAGAACACTAGGACTATTTAATCATGTTAAGGCTTTTATACAAGTTGTAAGTGAACTATTTGAGAACAAATGGTAATGAGAGAGATGATGTTGTATGGGAACTGTCTTTGAAGATTCAATAATTTTAAAGATCTGCATTACAAATAGAAAATTATTAACATTATAGCCTTTCCTCTTAGACTGAGAAAGTAATATTAAGAGATTAAGTTTGGAGATATATTGGAATGGAGAGGAGAATCAAATGAAAGAACATCATAATGAATAACCTTGATATTTTAAAAAGTATTAGACTTTGTGAGAGGATGACATGGGTTGAAATCTAATATCTAGCTATAATGTATAATATATAACTAATTTATGTCTAGTAACATCAAATCCAAGTAGCTTGACCTCTCTGAGCCTTAGTTTTATTATCTGCAAAATGGGAATAATAATAACAACTTGTAATTTGTACCTTACAGGAATGTTGCTAACCTTGACTTGCCCTGTTAGTGTCAATCTCTACAATGTAAGTGGTCATCTGCAGAAAGTAGAAATGGAAAGGAAGTGGGTACTTAGAAAGACTTTGATTATGCTTAACATTCATCTCATAACATTGCAAAATAGAAGATTAAAATAATAACCTGTCAGAGATGATTCTTTTTCCCTCCACGCATTTTTTGTTTGTTTGTTTGGCTCATAATTAGAATTTCATTGATTAAAGAGAACTTCCTCCATTCATGCAGATGAGGAAATTATCAACCAGTCAACTAACTTTTTTGAAGGATCTACTTTGTACCAGGCTCTATATCAGGCACTTGGAATACAGAGACAAAAATTAAACAGTTTCTAAATTCAAAGAAATTGCATTCCATTAGGGTAGAAACAATGTTCATATACGAATTTATAAAGAAATTATGCCAAATATATAAAAGGTGGTTTTGGAAAGGAGTTGGTGTTAGCTAAGAGGATCAGAAAAAGTTTTCATACAGAAGTTGGTACTTCAGTTGAATCTTGAAGGAAGCAAGGGATTTGACAAGGCAAAGAGAGACTGCATTTCAGACAGGCAGTTCTGTTAGTACAAAGGTTTAGAGAGAAATGTTTGAGGAACACCTAGGCCATTTTGACTGAACTACAGATTGAAGAGGGGGAGAATAATGTGTGATGAGTGTAGAAAAGTTGGTTGAAGCCAAATTGAGAAGGATTTTAAACATCAAACAGAAATTAATATTTTCTCTTAAGAGACAATATAGAGTACTAGAGTATTTTGAATGGGGGGAAAGGGGAAGGTTACATGGTCAGACTTGGACTTCAGCAGTTTTATATTGAATTGTGATTGTTTGGTGTCCTTTGTTCTCAAAGAGGACCAAAATGAAATCACTGTTTCAGTGACTAGTATCTGACCAGTACAAGTTTGTAATTCTATGCCATAGGTGGAACACAAATAGAGTCCCGAACCCTCCTGACTCCCTACTGTAACCCTAAATACTTGATTCTAACTGCATATTTTGCATTTCTTCTGAACTAGTTCAATTCTGCTTTACTTATAGAGAACAGCACTTTCTCTTATGAGGACATGCCATGCTGGGCGGTCCTGTACCAGTGTCTCCCATGTCATAGAATCAGTTCTAAAGTTGAGAGACCTTGTTTTGCTTTTTCTGATGCCTTGTTAGTGCTTGCCATGTGTGTAAGCTTGCCATAAAATAATCTTTTTGGCAAACGTACATTTAACATTTGAATAGTGTGCCAGCCCAATAGAGTTATGCTCTCTGCAATAGAGTTGGAATGCTTGGCAGTTTAGTTTGAGAAAGGACCTCAGTGTCTAGTACCTTATCCTACCAGGTGATCTTCAGAGTATTGGAGTTGGGAAAAGATTTTTGAAGCAGGCCAATTAGGAAGACAGTACAATAGTATAGGAAAGAGGTGATGAAAGTGGCTATGTAAGAAGATATGTTGGAATAAGTAATGTTGTGGAGTCTCAAATAATTGATTGGTCAGTTGATTAGATATGTGGGATGAAGGATAGTTACAAATTGAGGATAATGCTAAGTTTGCAAAACTGCAAGACCAGAAAGATAGTAATTCCTTCTATTTAAAATAGGAAATTAAGAATGGTGTGTTTGAGATGTATTGAATTTGAGGTGACTATAAATATCCATTTTCAAATGGTCTAGTAGGCAGCTTAAAGCCTCAAGGAAAGAGACCGAGACTGAAGGAATGTAGGATTAGAGAAAAGCTTTTGGTGCATAGGCTTGGGGGTTACTCATGGATGCAGAATATAAATGATGAGTCAATAAAAGCAATTGAGAAGGAGCAGTCAGATAGGTTGGAAGATCAGGGGAATGAGGTCATAAAAATCCAGAGAAAAGAAAAAATCCAGAAGGAAAGAGGATGGTCAACAGTGTAAAATGATGGAGGGAGGTTTAAAAAAAAAAAAAAACACAAAAGATGAGAAGAGACCATCAGATTAGAAAATTATTAGAAGTGATTGAAAATTTTATTAGTAACAAGTAAGCTATTTTATCTGAGTGATGAGATTGAAAGCCAGATTGCAGAGAATTGAGAAAAGTGAATGAGAAGTGAAAGCAATGATCAGATAGCTTTTTCTAAGAGTTGGCTGTGAAAGAAGGACCAACTTAAAGAAAAGCTTTGAAGGGAAAGTAAGTTCTTATAAGAGTTTTTGTTGTTGTTGCTTTTGTTTGTTTTGTTTTGTTTTTGTTTTTTAAGGATGGGAGAGACCCAGGCATGTCTGAACTAAGAAAAAAAGAACTAGAACATAAGGCAATCTGATGGGGAAGAACTAAAGAGTATAGGATTAAGATCTCATAGAAGGGTGCACCTTAACAAGGAGAAGTAAAGGAGAGGGTTATTGAAAGTTTAGAGTTATCAAGTTCTGATCTGGAGTTATCTTCTGATCTGGAGGCACTGAAAACCTATGCCCACAGCCATGGTGTGAAATAAATGCTTGAATCTATGGCTTCCTAACTCTAAGCTCAGCTCTAGGTCTTATAAGTATTGCTGCTTCTCTTTCCAGGCTTTATTAATGCCTTTTGTTTTTTTACACCATCTCCATTGAACCCTCTTTTGTAATAGATAAAGTTTCTTAAAACCAATCATCAGAATAACTGTCAGCATCATTTGTAATCTTTCACATCCTATTCTTTTACCTAGAGGAGGAACGTATATTTCTTTAACATCTGCGACCACTATTGTTCATCTGTGTTCAGTTTCCTTTTATTATTGCTTCTGTTTACATTATTATAGTAATTTTATCCTAGCTCTGCTTACTTTTCTCAGTACTAGTTCATACAAGTCTTTTTTTCTTTGAATGCTTCAGTTGTGAACTTTGAACAGTATCTCTATTACAAAGCCAGACAGGTAACCAAGTGCTCTGGACAGCTCTTCTTGACTACTAGAAAACATTAAGCAATCCTTTCTATGTAGAACTTTGAAACTTAGACAGTGTGTCTTATTTGATGTTTACCCCAATTCTAAGGTAAACCGTGCATATGACATTTCCAGATAAATAAACTGAAGGCCAGAGAGATTCCATGATTTGCTGAAAGTCACAAAGGTAGACAGTGGAAAAGCTACAAGTAGCTCAGATCTCTGGGGCATTGGATCAGTATTTTTTCAACTTTGTGGCAGTTTTTCCATAAGTTTTTATATTCCCTAAGAAAAAATTTTGATCTTAGTAGTGCTCTCCTTTCATTGTATAAGAATTAGCTCCTTTTAATTTACATTTGTTCAGTAACTATTCTTAAACAATTGATTTTTTTTCTCAGCTTTTTATTGAGAAAGTACCAGCAAACTTTCTGTTGGAGTCTACTTAAATTTTCTAAAGTAGTTCTTCCTGAGCCTACTTACACAGAATGTTAGGTATATTTATTTTAAAAGATATAATCAAATTATTTTTAAATTTTCAAACAGAAACTACTTTAAATTCACATTACTTACAGGACAAATTAATTTATATGTTGTTCCTTGAAAGAATTAGAATACTTGCATAGTAAAAATCAGACCCAAAAAAGAAATCATATCTCTTTAAAAGGTTGGGAATAACAATAAGTGGTCTCTGTTGTCATCTTCTCAGTAGCTTAGTCTTGGGAGAATACATTTCAAAGCACTTTAGTGTTTACTGAGAGAACTTCTTTAGAAATGCTTTAGAGAGGCAACAACTGCAGGTGGTGCAGTGGATAAAGCACCAGCCCTGAGGTCAGGAAAGTTCTGCTCCTTTGGATGCATCTTATGTTTCAGCTTTTTGTTTTCTTGATTTATATACATAGATGAGGACAGAACTTTACTTTCTGTCATCTCAGAAGAATCGCCCCAGCCTCTTTGGCATGCCATTGATTGTTCCATGTACTGTGCATACACGGAAGAAAGACCTCTATGATGCAGTTTGGATTCAAGTGTCCCGACTAGCCAGCCCACTTCCTCCTCAGGAAGCCAGTAACCATGCCCAGGATTGGTGAGTGTGGGGGGTTTATGTGGTGTGTTTTGTTACCCAAGGCTCTGAAGGAATAAGCAATGATTTATATAAACTTTGCACAATTTATGGGGATACACCTAAGTGTCAGATTAATGAATAAATAGTAGCTAAAGAGCTATCTAGAGGACATCATATCCCAACCTTTGCCATTTTATCCTCCATAGAAAATTGTAGCCTTTCCCCATCTAACCAAGTCTAGTGATGAATAACCTTTACTTTGGCTTACTAGCTAAACTTAAACTTTTTACTATAGCCCATCTTTTTACTTATTTTTTTCCTCACTTTGTATATACATTCTACAGATGAACGTTTGTCACAGCACTATGAAGCTGAAAATATGACTCATTTATTTCAGTGTGTGTGTAGTATGTTCTCTGCCATGAGAAATTAATCTATTGGGTCATTTTTATGTTGAGTTCTTTTAAGCTTCAAAAACTGGAAAAAATACTGAAAGATATAAGCAAGACTTAAATTGTTGTCCTTATGGTTTTTTTTTTCCATTTTAACAAACAATATTTTTGCATTAAACATCTATTAAATTGTCTATGTTAAATAGACAATAAGATATTTATGTGCCAAAGGCTCAGATTATGATACAGAAGTAAATAAAAGATAATCCCTGCCCTTAAGAGAAAAAAAGAGATATACATAAATAATTAGAAAATAGAATGTAAGAGAGTTATAAAGTGTTTTATAGAATCAGGGGTCTTTGGAGATCATCTGACTCTACTTTTCTCATTTTAGAAATGAGAAAATTGAAATCCACAGAAAGGTTAAGTGATTGGCCTAAAGTTTCCCAGAAATAGCAAAGACAGAATTTAACCACATACCCTGGCTCTCCAAGTCAGAATCCCATGGTCATACCTGAAGGGCAGATCACAGTCAGTCTTTCTCTCTCTCTCTCTCCCCCTCTTTCCACTCACTCCTATTTATGTCTAAGGAAAATCAAGTTTAAAATGACCATCCACGGAAGCTTCGAAGAGGGGAAAGGTGTTATTAAAGATGAGCCTTTCAGTAGATGGAAGGGGAGAATCATAGGATTTAGAGCTGGAAGGGATCTTAGAGATTATCTTCTTCAACCCCATCATTTTACAGATGAAGAGACTGACAGGTTACATAATTTGTCCAAGGTTACATTGCTGGTAAGTAGCAGAGGTAGGATTTAAATGTAATTTTTAAAACTCATTATCAAGTACACTCTCCCCTAAGTCATGATGCTTCATTGAATTTATTGAGTTTTTACCACTGTTAGCATCATGACAGTTTATTTGTTTTCTGATTTCAGCTGTGTACTGAGGGTGGAATCATTTTATTGCTGCTGAGGAGCACTTGAGAAGTTCTGCTTCTCTAATAACTGAGTAATATGAATGACTATGTTCATTGATTGCCTTTAGTGGTTCGGGATCATTTGATATATAACTGAACCACTAGAGGCTCAAGATAAAAAGTGAAAGAATGGTACCAACATGTGGACTAGCAGCAAACTTAGAAGAGAACTATCATTTTTCAAAGCAGAAAATGAAATGCAGAAATTTTTCTATTTTAGTTAAGAAATGTGTAGTTTTTGCAATTTTCCAAGAAAATACTGAGTAAAAGGGCATATCATTCCACTCTTAACAAACTATTGCTAGTTAATTAATCAATCAGCAAGGTTTCATTAAGCATCTGTTGTACACTAAGCACTGGACAAAAAATTCAAAGACAAAGATGAAACTGTTCCTGCTCTTAAAGAGCTTACAGTCAGAAAACATGTACACATAGGATTACATAGAAAATTAGGATGTACAAAATAAATACAAAGTAATTTGATAGGGCAGACATTAGCAACTGGTAGAATTTAGAAAGGTCTCCTGTAGGATTGAGCTGAACTCTGAAGGAAAATAAAGAGTCTAATTCTGTGAGATGAGGATTGAATATACTCTACTTGGGGGGTAGCTAAAACCCAGCTTCTGTGATAAGTGTATTTTGTATATACTTACATAATGTCTCTTTAGAATGTACATTCCTTGAAAACTGAGGCTAATGCTGACACGTATTGAATGCTTTAATAAATGCTTATTGACCTACTGACTAACAAGAAGATGGAAATTAGTTCAATTGAATGAATGAAAAGGCATTTATAAAGTACTTACTGTTTGCTAAGCACTGAAGATACAAAGGTTTAAGAGAGATAGCCCCTGCCTTCTAGGACCTAATATTCTAATAGGGGGGAAATAACATTTAGGAAATATATAGGGAAGGTAATTTTGGTCTGATAAATAGAACTGTAACTTAATAAGCCCTTTCCAGTAGGAATGGTACTATTGATTTGATTGTTGTGGCTAGTATAAAAGATGGAATATAGCAGGTTATAGGGGAGAGTGAGAATAAGAAATGGCAGACAGAAGGCATGATGGACTGGTTGGGATATGAAGGGAGAAATATGGTTTGGGTGGGACCAGCTATAATGGGCTAAATGGACACATTTACTTCCACTCAGTCACATTGTCAGTATTATTCGAGTTGTGATGTGAGAACTCCAGGTTAGAAAATTAACTTTCCCTGAGACTAGAGTCATAGATTTTACAGATACAGGATACATAGGATTAGGTCTAGTGCAGAGGGAGTTGATCCAAGTGAGAAGCTAGTCAGTGAAAGATGGCAAGATGGCCTAGCTGGAAAGCTATATAGCATGTGAAGGTGAAGTATGGGTTGAAGATTGTGTGAAGGCTTGTAATGTGGAGAAAGGTAAATTGGAGCCAGCCTTGGAAGGGCTTTAAATGCTAAAAGAAATTTGCATTAAGGAGGTATTGGATTATATTAAAGTAAGGGGTAGAGGGAGGGGTACAACTTACATGGTCATACATGTGCTTAACAAGAATTATTTTGGCTGCTCTGAAAGAGAGGTTAGAGAGAAAACTTGAAATAGACCATTTATTGCAAACTTTTTCAATATTCCATTAATTTGAGTTTTCCTATCAGTTTTCAGCCTTTCACTTTTCTTTTTCTTTTTTTTTTTTCCCTTTCTTTTTTTCTTTTTTTTTTTTTTTCCTGAGGCTGGGGTTAAGTGACTTGCCCAGGGTCATACAGCTAGGAAGTGTTAAGTGTCTGAGATCAGATTTGAACTCGGGTCCTCCTGAATTCAAGGCTGATGCTCTATCTACTGTGCCACCTAGCTGCCCCCAGTTTTCAGCCTTTCATAGAAAAGGAGAACATGCTGTTCTAGCATGCTAAGTCTCCAGTCTCACAGAAGAGACAAAAATGCCTTTCCATCAGACAGGTCTCTTGCCTTTGAGGTGTGGAGAGAGGCCTCTGTTCCATCCAGAGGTTCTACGTGGTCTCCAGCCTCCCTTAGGAAAAGGCTCGATTTCATTGAATCTCAGACTCCTCTTCCCTTTCAGGGAAGAGGAAAAAGGCTGCTCCATTAAGTCTCTAGCCTGTTCTCCTGCCTTTGGAGGAGAGTCATTCCTTTAGCTCCCAACACTTATCCCATTGCTTTAGGCAATTCAGCTTTAGAGGCCATGCCTCTGTGGACTCTGAATATCTACTGAATTCATTTGTCTTTGACTAGTAGTCCATGTCTCCCTCCATATCCATCCATTCCAATGATTCTGAAGCCCTACTATATCTTTCAAATTTGATAATTCCCTAACTGCCAGATTTTATTCTCACAACTCTCAAATCATTTCTCTCAGTGTTCTACTCTAAAGCTACCCTCCTCTTCCACTATGCTCTCTGGAATGTGTACTCCATAAAGAACAAATGTGCTTTTATCTTAAATCTTTTCCTTTTCTGCACCTTTTGGCTCTTTTACTGAGACCTGGTTCCTTCTTGATTTTACAGCCTCTTGAGAAATCTTGTTCCACATTACCACTTCTGGGTTTTCCCTCTATCACCATTACTCAGTAACCTTTCCTTCTTTGAGGTTTTCAATCTATATCTACCACTGAATCAAAATCCTCATAGCTGTTGTCTACAGACCTTGAATACTCCACATCATTCTTTGGTGAGTTTAGTGCCTGGGCTTTCAGTCTTTCATTATCAACTACTGTCCTTGTACTGGGAGACTTCAGTATAAATATTGATACTCTCACTATTTCTATACTGTAATCCTGTAGGTCCTCAAATTTATTAAATTAATGTAACATTCTTCTACCTCACCTCAGCCACACATAAAGATAGGCATGCCCTTGTTCTGTCACCCACAATTATATTACTTCCATGTTCATTAACTCTGAAATTCCCTTATTTGATCACAATCCAATGACATTCCATCTTTCTGCCTTGCAACTCCAAACCTTGTCTACACTGTGACCTCTAGTCTTTGACCCCCTAGTTTAACTTAACTCTCCTCTCCTTGCTTTTATCATATTGCCAATCTTGCCCTGTTAAGCCTTATCCTTAGACACTCCCACCAATCTACTGCCTTTGATTCTTTACCCATCCTGCTGAATGAAGCTAGAAAAATCACAAAAATTATGCTGTCCACTACAAATCTGTCACAAAATATCAACTAGGTGCTTACTAAAACAAGGCAATCCTTTTGTACCAATTTTCTACATCCCACTCATCATAGCAGGTCTTCCAAACCCTTTCATCCCTCCTTAAATTTCCCATGGCTTTCCCTGCCCCCACCTTCTCATTAGAGAACTTAATCTCATTTTACTGAAAAAATTGAGGTCATTGGCCAAGAATTCTCTCCTCTCCTTTCTTCCACATCTCACTTCACTTATATGCCTTCTGCCACTATCTCTTCTTTCACTCCTGTCTTAAAAAATGAAGGGACCCTGATTGCCAAAGAAAAACCCTCGCTTATATACAAGTGATCATCCCCGTCTGCTCCAATTGATTGTCTCCTCTATCATTTCCACTCTCTGTTACCTCCAGTTTCTCCTTATCAGCTACTTCCCTACTGCTTACAAACATGCCCATGCCCTATTCTTTAAAAAACCCTCCTTTGATCCATATATTCCCACTAATTTTCATCCCATTTTCCCCCTTACTCTTGTAACTAACTACTTGAAAAGGTCATCTACAGTAGATGCTATTGTCTGGCTTCCAGCCTCATTATTTAATTGAAACATGCTCTCTCCACTATTACTAATGACCTCAGCTGACAATTCTAATGGCCTTTTCACAGTCCTCATCCTTTTCTACCTCTCTGCAGCCTATATTATTTCCCTTATGAGTGATCATACCAGATCCTGTGGATTCAATGATCATCTCTATGGTGATAATTCTCTGTTCTACTTACCATCTAGTCTCACCCTATTCCCAGTCTCCAGATTGCTTGTTCGACATTTTGAAATGGATATCCCATAGAGATCTTAAACTTACCACATCCAAAACAAAGCAAGCTATTTTCCCCACAAAACCACTTACTCTTTTCAAACTTCTCTGCTACTTGCTCTTGAAAGTACCATCATTCTCCCAATCTCCAGCACTGAGAACCTTCTTGGACTTCTCCCTTTCTTCTCTGCCTTCTATCTAACCCACCCCAGCCCCATATTCCATTGTTGCCAAGGTAGCTCTATTTTACCTTCCTATTATCTCCTGTATTATTCCCTTCTTTGCCTTGACATTGCCACCATCCTCATGCAGGCCTTTATCTCCGCACACCTGCAATAAGCTGCTTATTGTTCTGCCTGCCATAATCCTTTCTTCATTCCATTTCATCTTTCATTTTGACCAACTGTCAAAGTGCTCATACTAAAGCACAGGACTGACCATCATCTCCCAACTCAGTAATCTCCAGTTTATTGTGTAGTGGTTCCCTATCACCTCCAGGATCAAATATAAAATCTTTTGTTTATTGTTCAAGCCCTTTATAACCTGCCCTCCCCCACATCTTTCTAATCTTCTTATATTTTACACTCCCTTGTTCTTTACTGTTTTCAAACCAGATACTCAGGGCATTTTTAATGGTTATCTTCTCATGCTTAAAATGTTTTCCCTCCTCACCTCTGCCTCTTAGCATTCCAGGCTTCCTTCAAGGCCCAGTTAAAATCTCACCTTCTACAAGATGTCTTTATCTTCCTTAATTTTAGTATCTTCCCCTGTTGATTATTTCCAGTTGATCTTGTATATAGCCTGTTTGAGTATAGTTGCTTGCATGGTGTCTCCCTCCTGTTAGAGGACCTGTGAACTCCATAAGAACAAGGACTCTTATTTTCCTTTCTTTGTATCTCCAGCACTTATCACAGTGCCTGATAAATGGTTTGAGTACAATAAATTTGACTGTTGAGTACAATAAATATTTCAGTAGTACAGGTGAGGAATGATGAGGCCTGGGCTAATGATGGTGGCCATATGAGCCAAAGGCTCTGAGGCAAAGAGACCAGTTAGACTACTCAGTATTTTAAATGTGAAGGACAGAGTTCTGTCCTGGCTTAGGATAGTGATGATAAAGTAGGTCATGTGAGTAGAGTAAGGGACAAGAATGAATGAGATACCATAGAGGTAGAATTGATATACTGCTATGCTTTGGCAATTCATTGAATGTGTGGAGAAGGGAGAGTGGGCAATCAAGAATGTCTCTGAGATTATAAACCTGGGTGACTGGAAGGATAGTATTACCCTTGACAGGGAAGTTAGGAAGAGAAATGTTTGTGAGATCAAATAATGAATCTTTTTTGGAATTTGAGGTACCTATAGGACATCCAATTTGAAATGTTCAAAAAGCAATTTGTTACAAAAGACTAGAGAGAGAGAAACAGACTAGATATATAATTCTGAGAATCATGTGCTAAAACTCAATAGTTTTACAAGCTTGAGATGCTCTGCATTTATAAGTAAGTTTTCTAGTGAATAGTCTTTTTATTGGAAATGAGGACTTGAATAAATTTTATGTGAATGACTCATTGAGTTAAGGAGTTGAAAGTACTCCCAGAAGTAGATGAAGTTTCTCTAGTTTTCTTTAGAATTGCTATGGCTTTAGAGATTTGGTACAAAATACTTAGTAATATAATATATACAGTAGGCATTTCATAAAAAAAATGTAAGTTAAATTATAAAGCATGGATAGCAAGCAGTATGAATTAGGGATATTAACAGAAGGGAGCAAATTTTTGAACTCACAGGTATCACCGAGACCTGCTGGGATAAGACCATTAATTAGACATAGTTGTAGAAAGGCGTATACCTTATTCCAAAGAAACAAATATAAAAAATTAGGGGAAGGGAATAGTGGAGCTACATTACATACTAAGAAGATAGACTCTTGAGAAACTTCAGGAAGCTTGATGGAAATTTTTTGAGTGAGGATCAACTGAGTGAAAAACAGAATTAGAGTAGACTATTGATCACTTGAGGAGAAAGAAGAAATAGGTGAGAAGATAAGATAATAAATATCACAAGCCTGTAAATAAAAACATGATATATTTTAGTAATAGAGGAGGGAGGGAGCAACTTCATTTATCAAACATATTCTGACATAGTCTCTGCCAAAAGGTAGAGTAGAGCATTTCTTAATTTGCCTCTTTTATTATTTTAACCTTCAGACTAACAAAAGGGAATTCTCTTCTCAACAAAGAGGATTATAGGATCATAGATTTAGAACTGGAAGGAACCTAAAAAGCCATCTAATCCAACTTTCTCATTTTAGAGATAAGGAAATTGAGACCCTGAGAAGTTAAGTGATTTGCCTGAAATCACACAAGTAATGAGTAGCAAAGATGGGATTCAAATCACAGTGGCATTTGAACCAAGGTCCCTATTATCCTTTTTCCTGGACTTACCCTCATTTGTGTGGTTGATGAGGTGAAAATGATAAAACTTTGGGGAAGAAATCACTACTCTGTCTTATAATTAATGCTAGAAAAGAAGACCTATGCTAATAGGTCCATTAGATTTTTCAGTTTTCAGTGAAGGGATAAGTAGTCCCACAAATTGAGATTCAAAAGGGGGAGATAGCCCAGAAAGGATGGCAAGGATTCACAAGTAACATTCTGGGAATACAATGATAAGGAGGAGAAGAGGGAGATGTAAGGGAATGTATCACCCAACTTGGATTTTAAAGGATATGTAAAGGAGATGGAAGAGCATTGTAACAAAGACATAATACAAAATCATGATATGTTTCTATAATAGCTGGAGTTCACAAGAAGTGCCTGTAGATATAGTTTACTTAGATTTTAACAATGCAGGGACAGCTAGGTGGTACAGTGGATAGAGCACCAGCCTTGAATTCAGGAGGACCCAAGTTCAAATCTGGTCTCAGACACTTAACACTTCCTAGCTGTGTGACCCTGGGCAAGTCACTTAACCCCAGCTTCAGGAAAAGAAAAAAAAAAAAAGAGAGAGAGATTTTTAACAATGCATTTGATATGTCTTAGCTTATTTTTAAGAAAAAAAGGAAAAGTTGTAGTCTAAGTGACCAATGAATGGACATGTAACTTGTATTGTCAAATCCAGAATGATCATTAGTAGCTCAGTGTCACATTGGACGGAAATCTTCAGAGAAGCAACTGTGGGATGTCTTTGGTCATATTACTATTTGTTATGTATACATGTTACTATTTTAAAATTTTTATAAATGATTTTGATAAATGATTGATTGCCCATCAAATTTGTAGATTTGTAAAAACTGAGGTATAGGTAGGAGGGGGAATTGCCTGTACACTGGGTGAGAGGATTCAAAAAAGATCTGAAAAAACTAGATCTAAGGGATGAATTGAATAAGGCAGCATTTAACAGGGATAAATATAAAATCATACTTTTAGGTTCAAAAAAGCATCTATTTAAGTGTAAGATGAGCTGGGCCACAGGTAAAAAACAATCTGAAAAACATTCTTAGAGTTTTAGTGGACTGAAAACTTAACTTTTAGTCAACTATATGATACAGCCAATAAAGAAAACTAATGTGATCTTTGATTAAAATAAGAGGTATAACATTAAAGAATGGAGAGATGATGAAGTCTTCATTGATTTACCACCCTGTTCAAACAACACCTGAAATATTACATTTAATCCTAAATGTTATATTTTAGGTAGGACATTAATAAGTTGAAGAGTCTTAAGTTCACAAGCATTTTTAAAAATGCTAGCAAATACTATGTTTCAGGCACTGGTAATACCAAGGGGGAATAAAAAATACAAATAGTACCTGTTCTTGAGCAGCTTACATTCTTTTCAGGGAAATGTCCTATGCCTACATAATTACATAGAAAATAGCCAAGGTAATTTGACTGAAAAGGCATTAATGGCTGGAAGAGGAAAATTCTCATGGAGAAAGTGAGATTTGAGCTGAGCTTTAAGGAAAACTAGTGATACTGAGTCAAAGTGGTGAGTTGTGAATCCATTCTAGACATATGGGTCAGTCAGTCTGTGCAAAGATGACCTTTGATAGCCAATATTTGCTTTAAAAAAAAAAACAACTTTTTTTATCTGCTCTTTGAATTGTTTGGTCACAAAATGAACACTCACGTCACTAAATTTCATAGTGCCACTTTAAAAGAATATATTCTCAAACATTATGTTACTAGTCTTGTTTTTGTCTTAGAAAACTCTAAAGAAGTACCTACCCAAATAGATTCAGTGAACTTTGCAAGATATAAATAAATCCAAAGAAATACTTGGAATTCTTATGTCATTTTTAAAATTCCACATAGCAGGAAGAGGTAGAAAGATAAATTCAATTCATATATCTATAGAAGCTCTAAAATATCTGTATATATGAAGAAAGCTTCCAGGAAACTGTATGAATATAACTATAAAGCATTCTTTCCAAGATTAGGATATAAATAATTGGACAAATTTTAATTTATACTGAGTAGTCCCAACTGATATACTACAATGATAGTACTATATAAATTAGCTTATTAACAAGTGCCTTACCAGTTTAGGTTCCAAAAGAATATTTTGAAATGAATTGAAAAATGATAAATAAATTTATATGAAAGTATAAAAGGTCAAGAATCTCGAAAAGATAATTTAAAAAAAAAAAGCAGAAAAGTCTAGGTTAATAGTGCCTCAGATACTGATTAAAAAATGAAGAGATTGATCACTGAAATAAATTACATTTACAGTCTACTGAAGCAGACAAACACAGACAATGGCATTATATCCAGTAAACTCAAATTTGGGGAAGGACTCGGTATTTGACAAAAAGTATTGAGAAAACTGGACAGCTGTCTACCACAAATTAGAATTAGACTAACAACTCATATCATATTTCAAATTATTTCCAAATTAATATATGACTTGATTATAAACAAATTAGAAAAGAAATTACCTTTCATATCTATGGATATGATATGGAAAGAATTCATTACTTAACAAGATACAGAAAAGAGGATCACATAAAACCAAATGATCTGTTTTGATTGTTATAAAATTATACAAATTAATATAGTTACAATTAGATGGGAAACAGGTAAATGGGGAGAGAAGTTTGAGGGTGGCACAGCAGGAATATTTGCAGGAGTTTTTTTTTTTTTATAAAGATCTTACGACTATATTATCTAAGGAACTGCTTAAAATGTATAAGAACTAAGAGCTATTCTATAAGAGCAAAGATCGAAGAATGTGAATAGTCAGTTTTCAGAGAAAAACCCAAGATATCATTAACCATATAAAAATGCTCTAAATCACGATTAATTATAGAAATGCAAATTAAAATATCTTTGAGTTTTTACCCTCACAATCCTAAAATTGGCAAAAGTGATAAAGGAGGAAAACTACATGTTGGAAAGGCCGCAGAAAAACAGGTACACTAATACACAGTTGGTAGAGAAGTGAATTGATCCCAGCCATTCTGGAAAACAGTTTGGACCTAAGCTTCAAAAGTTACTAAACTAGGGCATAGTGAATAAAGCACTGATCCTGGAGTCAGGGGAATTTTAATTCATATATGGCATTAAACACTTAATTCTGGGCAAGTCACTTAACTCTGCCTCCAAGATAAAGTTACTAAACTGTGCATACCCTTTGACCTAGCTGTATTTTAATAGGCCTCTCTCTAGCCCAAAGATGAAATACATAGGAAACATTTCTTTTTTTAATTTTTTTATAGTTGCCAAAATTTAGAAACTGAGACAAGTATCCTAATTGGGGGAATAGTTTAAAAAATGATGATTTGCAAATAGTATTAGCCATAAGAAATGACAGAATGGATATTTTCAGAGAAAACTGGGAAAACTGCTATGAACTGATACAGAATAAAAGTGAGCAGAATTAGGAAAACAATTTACATAAATAACAATATTGTTGGGAAAAACAACTTTGAAAGATTTTAGAACACTAGTCAATACAATTATAAACCATAACTCTAGAGGACCAAAGATGAATATGTTTTTCACCTTCTGCCAGAGAGCTGATGAATGCAGACACTGACATACATTTTCAGGCATGGCCAATGTGGCCATTTATTTTGCTGGACATGTATACCTCTGATGAAGTCTTTTTTTTTTTTTTTTTTTTTTTTGCTGAGGCAAAGGTAAGGAGTGTTAATTATCTAAGACCAGATTTGAACTCAGGTCCTCCTGACTTCAAGGCTAGTGCTCTATCCACTGTACCATCTAGCTGTTCGATGAGGCCTTTATTTTTCATGTAATCACAAAATTTTTGCCATTTTTATCCTGTCCCACAATCTAACTAGTAGTGGGTCCCTTTAAGAAATATGGAGGGGGGTGGGGAAGGTGGGAAAGAGGCAATCACCAGCACATACAACTTGATATTGTATACAGCTACAACTCCAAATTTAGGCAAGCCCCATTGTTCCCTAGACCATTGGAAAGTGACTAGTTCTTTTTTTTTTTTTTTTTCCTCAGCTTGGGAATTAGGGGAGAGTTGTAAATTAGTGGAGAATTCTAATTTGTACTCTTGGTATTACCAAGTATTCCCTTATGTTTGTGGGGAGTTGATTCCTGGCTGTAGTATTTAACTTTTGGGATCTCAGATAGGTTATCTATTTCTCTACACCTCAGTTCTCATATTGATAGAATGAGAGGATTGTACTGGATCAAGAGTTCTTGAGTTCCATGAGTTTTCAAAAAAAAAAAAAAAAAAAAAAAAAAGGTTTGATAAGTATATGTTAGTATAATTTATTTCCTTTTCATTTTATGAATTATATATGCACACAATTGTATACATGTGTGTGATATGGTTCAGTATTCTCACACATACATACACAAGTGTGTATATGTTTATATATACTTACATATATATATATATTATTTAATTGTTTTTCAGTCATTTCTGACTTTCACCCCATTTGGGGTTTTCTTGACAAAGATACTGGAGTGATTTGCCATTTTCTTCTCCAAGAAAACAGGGTTAAGTGTCTTGTGGAAGGTCACACAGCTTACAGAGATCTAAGGGCCTATTTCAACTCAAAAAGATGTCTTTCTGATTCTACTCTATTCTATTCATTGCGCCACCTAACTGCCCCATACATATATACATAATACACATAAGCACGAGCATGTTCACATAAATACATGTATGGGCTCTGCAGTATTGTTATATGTGTATACATATGTATATATACAATTTGCTTATATATACACACACATGGCTAGAGCATTGTTTGGAGTTCTATGGAAACACAAAACTCCCAACTGCCCTGATTCCTCTCTTCAAAGTGTTTCCTATTTCATTGGGGAAAGAAGAATATATGAACTCACCAGAGAATAATTAGGTGATAAACTCTGCTATGGAAAGCAAATTAACTGGATTCCAGCTGGAGTTAAGCTAAACTTTGGATAAGAAGCAACTTTGGAGGAAGAGGAAGAGCAAATAAAAATTATTCTGGAAACATATTTATGCCCCCTCCCTCCATTAAAAGTAAATAAACCAGCACCAGCCCTGAAGTCTGGAGGACCTGAGTTCAAATCTGAGATCAGGAATTTAACACTTCCTAGCTGTGTGACCCTGGGCAAGTCGCTTAATCCCAATTGCCTCAGGGGGAATAAAAGGTAAATAAATCAGGAATAAAAAGAGATTCCAAAAATGAACAGAAATTGTTGTTTTGAGATCTTCTGTCTTCTGTCTGAGCAGTTTTGTCTCAGTTTCTTCATCTATAGGAAGAGCTAGAGAAGGAAATGGAAAACCACTCTAAGGTTTTTGTCAAGAAAACCCAAAATGGTACCATAGAAAATCCTGAACAATAATAACAACTGAACCATGACTGGGGATATTATGTTAGGTTTCAAGATAATAGACAAAAACAAAACAGTCGTTGTCTTCAATGAGCTTATAGTCTATTGGAGGAAACAAAATGTCCATAAATAATCACATTCAAAATATTTACAGGGTAAAATTTCCCTCATTAAAGTAAATTTGGGAGGGGAGGGATATCTAGGAAGCATTCAGGGAGCAGGCAATACTTGAGTCTTGAAGGATGGGTGAAATCTGGTGTAGTTGAAGAAGCTGGATGTCACATAGACCAAGGCTGCCCAGTAAAGCAATGAGCCCTGTTGAGAGCAGGCCCAGAGAGCTGGGACTGGTATCATAGGGAGCAGTCTATATATTATGAGAGGACATCAGGTGTCTTGCAATGTCCCATGTATGAATTGATCATCCCCTGCTTGTTTATCTCATGTGTGACCTATGTAATTGCTCACTCTCCCCATTAATGGTATAGTTGGGGGAGACCATATTCCAGGCTTTTTGGGGGATAGTAATGTTTTATTTAAGTAAATGTCTTTGTTTTGAAAAGAAAAAAAAAAGAATTATATATGCATTTAAAAACATTATTCTCAGAAGGGGTTCATAGACTGCCAAAGAGTTACATAACATCAGAAAACAGAAACTAGGTTAAAAACTCTTAACCTAGATGGTTTCTAAGGTCTCTTCCAACTCTAAATTAACTTTATGTTGATAAAGTCTTCAGATTAAAACTACTACTGGTTCTTTAATAGCTTCTATAATTTGAGGTATAAAAGATTATAATGGCCAAGATCGGTTAGGGAAGGGTTCACTAATTAAAGTTCTTAAAGAAGAAAATAGGCATATCCAAAATTATATCTATCAATATAAGAGATATCTGGAGGGGGAAACATTTAATATTTATTTGATATATAGATTAAGAAAGAAAAATGGGATAATGGCAAAAAAAAAAAAAAGTAAACTAGAAATCAGCATACCTCCTAATTGCCAATGTTGCTGCCTCCATTAAATAAGGAAATAACTTAAAAAGAGACTGATTTATCTGAACAAAGAAATTCAATTTAGTTGGCCCCTTGACATTTTGACTGATCTGTACCTGCTTGGAATATCTTTCAAGGAAATTTAATGACTCTTCAAAGAGAACTAACACCTTGGAATAAATTAGATTTCTTTTAAAATTGCTTTAAAACCCAATTGTTTCCTATTGGCTCTCTTCTCATTTCTCTCTGCTATAGGGTTTTGATAACCAGTTACCATGACCAGACCTAGTTATGGTCTTTTCTTTGCTGTGGTGTAAAATTTGCTGCTATAAATATGCCTTTATCAGATGATTAAATAGGCAAGCAAAAGTAAAAATTTAGTGTTTTGATATTTATCTGTCTAACTTCCTACATGATGGAGAAAGTAAATAAGTTAGTGGAACTGATGGTGTAGTATAACTTTTCCATCACCTTTTTTTTTTTTTTTTTTTTTTTTTTTTAAAGATTGCCTTAAAAATTAGAATGGCAGCTGTATTATTATTAGAGATGAAAATTTCTGATCTCAGGGGCAGCTAGGTGGCGCAGTAGATAGAGCACCAGCCCTGAATTCAGGAGGACCCAAGTTCAAATCTGGTCTCAGACACTTAACACTTCCTAGCTGTGTGACCCTGGGCAAGTCACTTAACCCCAGCCTCAAAAAAAAAAAAAAAAAAAAAGAAAAGAAAGAAAGAAAGAAAATTTCTGATCTCCTTGTGGCGGTTTTGTGATTTCTTTGTGGTCTCATAGGATGTAGAATCAGAACAAGGACTGGAATTTAGTTCTATTCAGCCTCAATATCATGTTTTGGTCAGAGTGCCATACATGATTTTGTCTTTACACAGCCTTCAGCAACTTTTATTATGGAGCTATGAAATACACCAGGCCTAGTGCTCAAGGTTGTCCAATTTTAGCAGGACTCCATGCTCATCACAGAAAAGGGGGCTATTGTGTATCAGTAAAAGTAGGCAAAGGACAAACCAGTTAACATTGCAAGTCACCTTGTTTGCTCCAAAATTACACTAGAATTAACTCCACTCTAAATATAACTGTGACATATGCCTACAAAAATTTAAGAGGAATACACACTAACAATGAGTGAACACTTTCCTTGCTATTTATAACAGAATGACTTCTGAATGTAGAGTTAACAAGAATCTTAAAAAAAACTGAATTTCCCATTTTTCTACAATGTAGAAAATAACCCTTGTCCAGAAAGGGTTTAACAACTTTGTTTTAATGTGAATTTAATCTGTCTTGATAGAATGATTGCTATAGGACTGGGTGATTAATTCATTTTATAATATTTGCCTAGACTGTCTTGGACATAAATTGTTACAGCCTAATGTAGCTGGCCTGCTAAGCTAACTTACAAAACAAACATTATAGTCTATCAAATATTACTAGAAGTATATTACAGTTCCTAGGGCTTTAAGTAATTGTTAAGTTGGATTGAGCTTCATTGAAAGAGCTTGAATGCCACACCCTACTACTTTAATAGGGTTAAAAGAGCCTTCTTGCTTTTTCTAAGTCTTAGTTTAAGGGAAGATAGGAGTTGTGCAGAAAATCAGAATAGTTCTTATGTTGTGTGTGTATGTGTGTTCTGTTTTAGTGATGACAGCATGGGATATCAGTATCCATTCACCCAACTCCTGTGCTTGGTGTCCATGGTACAGGTAAATTGTCCCTCCTACTATCCAATGATAGGAAATGCAGAATGGCCATGGCGGGTCACTTTTTAATAGATTTTAAGGCTTCAAAGGTAATGATAAGAATTGAGAAGCTTGAATTAAACTTAAGGACCACTCATCAACTCATCCTTAAAAGCTGTGCTGACATCTTGGGCAGGGACAGATTGCTTTTGTGACAAGTTAATATTTGTGAGGACCTTGTTCAGCCCATTTCACTTTTGATTCTCAAGTTTATGTTAATTTAGCAAATAATATTGCTACTTAGACACATTCATTTTACATCTTATGTTGGTAGGATGTAATGATGCTTAGTCAAAGAAAAATCCAAAAATTAAACTTGTAGACAAGAAAATTACCTTGTTATGTAGATATCATCTTGTTATATAAATATAGATTTAGCAATTCCAGATATTCTAGGAAACAGACTATAATTTAGCCTCTGGCTCTGTTTTTAACTATATTAGGTACACTGCTTGACATATCTATTTCCATGTTTATAAAACAGTATTGCTTATACTAAGTAAATCCTCCTGTTTCACAGAATTAAGTAGCAGAATGTCAAGTTTGCTTCAAGGTTGTTTAGTTTCAGTATTCCAATTTAGCTGTGCTCCCATTTACTTTTCTTAGATTTCATGTTTTTATTTGGCTTACCAAATGATTGCTACATATTTTGGTAGTCCAATGTAAAATTATTTTATAATTTTCAACAGTCTGTTGAGACTACTGTTAACAAATTACAAAGGAAAAAAAGTATAGAGACAGAAGACAAACCTTTAAAAGCTGAAAACTGTTTCTTTGCAATTCTTTTTTCATTAAGTTTTAATTTATCTTTAGATTTTGCCGAGGCTGTAAAATTGATTGTGCTGAAGACAGAGCTTTCATTGGAAATGCATATATTGCTGTGGATTGGGACCCAACAGCTCTTCACCTTCGCTACCAAACATCACAGGAACGGGTAAGAACAAAGTACTAGAGTCTTCTTAATACTTTATAAGGTCCTAATTCTTTTCTTTTTTTCTTTTCTTTTCTTTATATTAAGGTCCTAATTCTTAAAAGCATTTTTATTAACTTTGAGATTATACCTCTTTTCTTTCTACATTGTGCCATTCTTTTGTGGGAATATCTTAGGACAAGAAAGAGAGTCCATTATTGTAAAGTTCAGCCTAGCTCCCCGGAGGGCCTCAGAGTCAGCCAGAGTCAGGATAAATCAAAGTCCTTGGTCTTTATGGGGAGAAGTGAAGGAGGCAGGCAAGCTGCCACACCTTTTGCCAAAAATGTCTCCTGGATTCTGGAGTCCAGAGTCTCTAGCCTCTCTCCTCCTCTTCCTGCTGGCCAAGTGTCTCTGACTTCTCTCCCTCCCCCTCCAATCCTTGTCTACAATTATCTTACTAAGAAACATTCAGCAAGCACCAAAGATGAGGAGAGCTATCATCCAAATATATGCTAATAAAGCCATTGTCTCACATTGAATAGATAACTTTAGTGCTCTCTTTTCTGATTCAGAGGTTCAGCCCTCTACAAATGATTCTTTGTGTCATCTGAGGTTTTCTAACATCTACTATAGTTACTTTAAAAGTTATAATTGCCCGTTAAAATTATGGATTATAATAAAAAGAAATTCCAGAATCAAAACTTGGGGTTGCAAATACCTTTTGCCTGTTGGTTAAGAGCCAGCATGAAGCTGCAGTTTTTGATAATTAAAAGCCACTTAATTCATTTGTATACAAGCTATAATTGGCATCTTTGATTTACAGTATAATTAGTCTTCTTTAGGCTAAACATGCCTAGTACTGATGGGGGTTGAGATCCCTTTAAGATCTGAGCTGGCTTGGGTCTTCCCAGTCCCCACTATCTGTTCAGGTTTCCCCAACCCCCACAAACAGTTTCTTCCTTAGCCCGCCAGGAACCTGTGGGAGCTAGGCCCAGATATCAGTGGAATTCAAAAGGGTGCTTTTTGACCAGGATTTGTGAATCAAAGGTCAGCCATGGGGGTTGGGGAATCAGAAAGGAATCTTAAAGGGATCTCAACCCCCATCATTATAACATACACCCAACACCTTTCACCATACTGGTTACCCACCTTTTGACAATTTCTGGCTTATCAATGTCCTTTTTAAGCCATAGTAGCCATAAGTGAATACAATACTCCCTATGTGATCCAGTGGAACTGTTACCTCTTTTTTTTTTTTTTTTTTTTTTTTTTTTTTCCCTGTGTAAAGTGATTGTGTCTATGTTCATGTTTGAAAGGTGTTTTCATTAACTGTTTCTCTCCTATTCAGTAAGTTTGGTTAGTAGGTCAAGCTTTTGTGGAAGGTGGTTAATCATGTTTTATTTAAGTCCATTTTATGTTACTGAGAATTAAAAAGTTCTATCAGCTTTGAACCAACCTGGTAGTGTAGTAGTCCATCTTGTTGAAAGGCTATTGTTCTTAACATTATTGAATACCTAGGGAACTAGCTAGAAGAAATGTGGATATTTGGACAGGTAGTGTTCATCTACTTCTGGTGATTTAGTTTCTTGGCTGTATAACATCTCAGAAGATTTAGGTTGTCAACAGTTACAGGGATCAAACTCTTAACACTTACTGCAATGACTTCAAAGCCTGATTTGAAAAAATAAGATTCCTTCCTTCCTGTTCTAAACTTGACTCACTTTATTAAAACATAGCTGAGAGTTATAGCGCTTCTTCCCCATTCTGATGAATTGCATCTGAAAATGGTGACTTAGAAAAATAATGAAAAATTACAGGAAATTCTTCAGTCCAAGAGCTGTACAAAAAGTCAGCCAGAAGCCGATAAGAAGAGAGGGACCTTCAACAAATTGCTTGCACCTCAACCACACACATCCTGAAAAATACAAGCCTCCACATAGGATCAGAACTTCTAGTAGCCTTCAAGACAAGTCTTCTCTGAGGTAGCAGTGATGAGGTTTAGATTTGGGGAACCTAAATGAAATTAGGGTTTCTGGTGGTCAGGGAGTTAAATGAGGTCTAGTGGCTGGTTCCGGGTTCAGGGAATCAAATGGAGGGGTTTGTCTTCCCTACAACCCCTTGGGATTCGGTGCAAGCGTAGGTTTTTATAGACCCAAAATAGGAATTTACAGACCCAAAAACCTAGATTGATAAAAGAGGTTTATTATGGGAATTGGAATTAAGGTTAAAGTCTGGT
The DNA here is from genome assembly GCF_048593235.1 of Sminthopsis crassicaudata. Classification (NCBI taxonomy): domain Eukaryota; kingdom Metazoa; phylum Chordata; class Mammalia; order Dasyuromorphia; family Dasyuridae; genus Sminthopsis; species Sminthopsis crassicaudata. The sequence continues at coordinate 369,520,722 of NC_133620.1, forward strand.
TAAGGAAGTAGGTGAGGGTAAAGAGAAGAGGACACTGGAAAAGAGTATTCCAGTGGGCAGAAGCTCCTTGGGGTGCCAAGCATGGTATGGCTGGCATGTTTGGAACCTCTGCAAAGAAATGGTTTTAGTTGGCTCTTTTATTAAAGGGGGCTTTGGCTACAAACTGAAGGGGGCTCGTGGGTGGAGTCCCAAGTTGGCTCCTCCCTGGGTTTCAGCTAGGGCTAGAATTTGAATTGAATTGAAAGGGTTTCAGGACTGAGCTGATCCCACCCAGATAACAAAGATGAAACTGTTTGTGCTTCTGGAGTAGAGTCCCCTCACTGAGGCAGAGTTGAAGGAGATTTTCTCCTTCAAGGATTTTCAGATTTCTGGGGTCCCTTCTTCAGCAGGAATGGAAGCTTCTTAGGGAAAACCTCAGAGTAGTTCAAAACTCATAACTAGAAACTTTGAAACCACTGGAGCAGCACTGTTCAAACAAGGTTAGTCCTGAGCTCCATGATCCCTAGCCCTCTGGCCAGAATGCCCTGAAGCATGCAAAAAATCCATATGGAGCCTAACCCTAGGAGGCACAAAGATCAGAACAGGAAACCAAGTGATAAAAGTGCTGATCACTCCAACTAAAAGCATGGCTGGAAACAGAACTTGGCCCTTACACAAATCCCCAGTTCAGGAACTGAAGACATTCTAAAAAATTGTAAATCCAGAAATGCTCCAAAATCTCAAACAAAAGGAGATGCTACTGCTATAACAATAACAAGCAAAGATTCAGGTTGGGGGAACAGGGGGACGGGGAGGGAGAAGGAAAAGGAGAATAGATTTTCAAAAAGAACTACATGAATATTTAGAAAAAATGAAGCAAAAGATTAAATGAATGAATGAATGAGTAAATAGAATTGGAAGGCAGCTATATAGCTTATAACAGAACCTGGTAAACTTTATCCAAGTAATGGACTCCTTGAGAATTAGAAGAGTGCAAACAAATCAGTGACTGAAGTAAATATTAGCACAAATCAAAATATTGAAAAATAGAAGAAAATTAAAGCTATCTGGAATTAGAAATAACTGACCCTTATTAAAATATCAAGGAGAAAGAATTTAAAAGTCATTGGATTCTTGCTTGATTGTACATATTTGTTGTAAGAGTTTTGTTTTTCTTTTCTTTCATTTGGGTTATATGTAAGAGGAAAAAAATTAACTGAAAAAATGTAATTAGAGAAAGAATTCTTGAACATCTTAAAAATTGAAATTTTAAGGAAATAGCCTGTGTACTAATCTTTCAAGAAATCATAACTGGAAACTGCTCAGATCTATTAGAACCAAAGGGCAAAATGACAACAAAAGAAATCCATCAATCACTTCCTGGAAGAAACTCTAAGAGGAAAAGTTCCAAGAATATCATATCCAAAAAATTTTCATGTCACAAATATCCAGAAAGGATTTCAGGTACCAAGAAACTACAATTAAGTCAACATGATTAATTCAGCCTCTAATGATGCAAAATTCAATTTGAAGAAAATTATAAAATTATATTTGGTCACATTTAATTGAAGCAAAATTTTCAATTAATATAATACATTTTGAACTGGTCAAGGGTTTTAATATGCTGATATCTCATCAGTCAGCTTTTTTTTTTTTTTTTTTTTTTTTTTGCTGAGGCAGTTGGGGTTGTGACTTACATAGCTAGGAAGTGTTAGTGTCTGAGGATAGATTTGAACTCAGGATCTCCTGATTTGAGGGCTGGTGCTCTATCCACTGTACCATCCAGCTGCCCCTCAGCATTTTCTTATTGTCATATTTAGATATGATGTGCTATGGCATACTATATTACCAGTAGTGGTTGTAACTTTTTTCTTTTAAATGAACCCTTAGCAGAGGATTATTAAGGAAATATTGCCAGAACAAAAAAGAAACTTGTAATTTCATTGGAACAAAAATTTGTAATAATTGGATGTCATGAAAGGAATCATAGTAAATGATGAGATGTTGGAATGCCTGAATCTACAATGTAAAACATTCAGATGAAATCAAAGACAAAGTTGCATCAATTTTTTGTGATTTGCAGACAATTATCAGAAACTGAACTTTTACAAGTAATAGAAATGGAGCATTTTTTTAGCTGTATAGACTGAGGATTGTAAACAAAAAGAGTGCTCCTAGAGCACTCACTCAGCAATAGTTCAAGTTTATTTGAGGCAGTGAAAGACAATGAAAACAAAGTGTATTTTAAAAAAAAACTTTTACCCTGGGCAAGTCACTTAATCCCAATTGCCTCAGCAAAAAAAACCAACCTTTTACTACAAGAATCATCACTTTAAAAATCAAATTCATTTGCATAATATTATAATTATCACAGAGATCGCCAATAGAGATAGATCACAAAAGGTAAATATTCTAATGTTTTAAAGAAAATAATAGATAAAAAGATTAATATATTGATCAACACATTTTTAATATGGTTAAAACAGGCTTATTCGGTGGGGATAAAGGGGTAGATTGTGTCCAAGAACTGCTTAACACTTTTATTAAGGAAATAATCCTGAAGGGGATTTTAATAAAAACCAGCACTTATTTATCATTCTCAAAATCCTTACACTTCAAGAAGCTACATTGATCATACTAGTTCTTTGACTTGTTTTACATATAATTATAACTTCAAATAATTCAGTTAGTTCAAAGGATAAATTGTTCATATTAATCAGGACCAAACTATGCAGTCAGGCTCATAGAAGCCTGGTATCATCTAAAAATGAGGGGAAAGCTTGGTACAAAGCATTCTAAAAGGCAAAAGATAGAGGCTTACAACCTTTAAGAATTTGGATATTATACCATTTGGTGCATAAATGTCTTACTTCATTGTCTGTGATGCCTTTTAGCAAGATATATTTTCCCTTATCTCTTTTAATTAGATCTACTTTTTGCCTTTGCTTTGTCTACCCCTGCTTTTTTTTTACTTCAATTGATGCATAATTGTGTTTTTTCTAGCCCCCTTACATTTACTCTTTGTTTGTGTCTCTGCTTCAAGTGTTTTTCTTGTAAACAACGTATTGTAGAATTCTAGTTCTTAATCTACTTTGCTATCTAAATTCATTTATGGGTGAGTTCATCCTATTCACATTCAAAGTTGTGATTACTAACTGTGTATTTCTTTCCATCCTATTTTCTCATTTATTCTCCTTTTCTCTCTTTGCCTCTTTTATCTCACCCTCCCTTCTTCTCCTTTTCTTTTTCTCTCCCCCTTGCCTCTCCAAATATGCCCTCCCTTCTATCAGTTCTCCCCTTTACTTCCCTCTAGTATAAGATAGATTTGTATACCAAGCTGAATTATGTATGTTACTTCCTTTTTGAGTCAATTCCAATTAACACTGAGGTTCCAGCACTGCCCACCTCCCCAGCCCCCATCTTTTCTTCCCTTATAAAAGTACTTTTGTACTTCTTTTCAGTAAGATAATTTACCCCATTCTATTAGAATTTTACAACTAAAATTAATTTACACTTCAAAATTTAATATTACTGCTGCGGGAAGAGGGAGGGAATGGATTTTAAATGGCATAGAGGACTTTCAAACATTGCTAATAAAAAGAGCTTCAATAGGAACTTTAAAATGCAAACAAAAGAATTCAAGAGAAATCTCAAACGTAAATTATGAGCAGTTGGAAGTAGCTGTGCTAACGTAACCTTCAGAATTTTAATGTCTTCAAAGGATATTAAGAAAGTTAAAAGGACATGTGTTTGTTTAAATTTGAATTTTTTAAGAAGGGAAAAGAGGTGGTGGTGAAGTGATACAAGGAATATACAAATATAGAAAGAAGAAAATTAGAAGAAACATATAAATATATTGGAAGGGGTAAATGGAGCAGGCATCAGATGAACTTCTTTATTCTTATTAAACAAATGGTTTAGGGCCAGCTAGATGGCAAATTAGAAAGAGCATCTGCCCTAAAATCAGGAAATTTGGCCTTGACACTTAACATTTATTAGCTGTGTGACCCTGGCCAAGTCACTTAACCCTAATTGCCTCATCTCCCTTCCAAAAAAAAAATCTCAAGTGATTGAAAACACATACATAGAGTTTGGTAAGAAATAGATCAAACTCAACAGGAAAATAAAGGGTGGAGGATGAGAATACTGTTGTTTGTAATAGGCAGGATAATATGAAGAAGGAAATTGGAGTAACAGAGAATTAAAAGGGAACAAAGAAATGAATATGGTACCCATTGATTGGGGAATGACTAAACAAACTGGTATGTCCTTCAGAATTGTCTTGGGTCGTTGTATTGCTGAGAATAACTAGGTCATTGACAATTGATCATCATATAGTATTGCTGTTACTGAATATGGTATTCTGGTTCTGTTCATTTCACTTTGCATTAGTTCATGTAAGTCTTTCCAGGTTTTTCTGAGAGCATCCAAGCAGGACAGTTTTGAAAGTAATATGTGAGATTTTTACATATATGTATATGTATGTGTCTCCACACATATTTTTTAAAAATCAAACAGACAAATGGCATACATACATATGGAAATAATCATTTGTTCTTGAAGGTAGTGAACTTAAGAATTTTTTAAAAATATATTAAAAGAAAAGCAAAAAATTATATATAATATGTGTATTAAGAAAAGCATCCCCTCTTGTTTCTTTGGAGTATGAGACAGAAAGGAGATTACTTACTCCAAAGGACTGTGACATATAGTAATTTGTCTGAAAGAATGACTCAGAAGGCCAGGATAGCTATTACTAACTCATTCTATGACCATAGGGAAAGGATCTAATTTTTTTTTTTTTTTAATGTCTTTTCATAAGTGAAATGAGGTGATTGAACTTTAACATCCATTCTAATCCTAATATTTGTGGTTATCCTCAACTTTATATCATAAACTTGTTTCATTCTTTACTTTTAATATAAAGTGGATATTCTTAGCCTTTTATATCATAGATTTCTTCAACAAATTATAAAGCAAATTAAGTTATTCACTTAACAGTGGAAGATCCAGTGTTAGGGCATGTGCCTATCATGTAGGCATTTCCAGATAAATAAATGCATGTTTTTCCAATCTTCTTTCTTCCCCATCTCCATCTAACTGTATAGGTTTGGGATAGTGACTGGATCCATGATTTCCTTAGCATAGGGAATTCCCAAGGGAGGGAACTTTTTATATCAATGCAAATCAGCATGTTCTGTGAAACCTTTATTGTTAATTGAGTTGTGTAGAACACTGAAAGGCTAAATGCTTGCTCAGGATCACAGCCAGTTTATATCAGGATAAGACTCTAAATTAGGTATTCCATGCTTCAGACAGCTATCTGTATAGGTACAGAGTGCATATTAAACAGATTATAAAAAATAAAAATAGGAAAATCAATATTCTTCTTGAGTTTAGCATAAACCATAAAGGCTAGGCTTGATAAATGTGATATAAATAAATAAAAAGATTCATCTGATGCCTGCTCCATTTACCACTTCCAACATGTATATATATGCTGCTTCTCATTTTTTTCTTTCTATATTTGTATATTCCTTGTATCACTCTATCACCACTCCTTTTCTCTTCTTAAAAAACTTAAATCAAAACAAACACATGCCTTTTTAACTTTCTTAATATCCTTCAAAGATATTAAAATTCTGAAGATTATGTTAGCACTACATCATTCAGCGATTTCCAAATGCTCATAATTTATGTTTTGAATTTTATCTTGAATTCTTTTGTTTGCTTTTCAAAGTTTTAAGATTTCTCTTGAATTGTTTTGTTTGTATTTTAAAGTTCCTATTGAAGCTCTGTATATCTATATCTATATACCTGTAGATAGAGATCATAGATCTGTCTATTTATCTATCTATACACATACACCTATTGGAATGGGAGAAAGCAAACTATATCTGATACTCATTTTTAAAAGAAGAAAATAGCTCCCCTTACATCAACAAAGATATGTAAGAATTTCCATTATTTATGCTTTCCTCAGACATTAACTGGGAATTTTTAGTTGGTAGTAGTTTTGTTTTTTTTTTTTTTTAATTTTAGTTTTTTCTGATGAATGAACATTTCAGAATATGCTGAAAGCCTTTGATGTTCATAAAAGAAGTAATAGCTGTTAAAATCTATATCCATATCATCAAATTTTTCTTAAAATTTTTTCTTTCAAAATTCCCCTTCTTTTTGATAAATTATTTCATAAAGGGGACCATTTCCTGTAATTCAAGTATCCTTTGACTTTAAGTAAGAGTCTTAAAAGAAGAATATATTCACATATATTATATTTAATTTATATTTTAATATATTTAACATGTATTGGTCAACCTGCCATCTGGCGGGGGAAGAAAGGGGAGAAAATTAGAACAAAAGGTTTGGCAATTGTCAATGTTATAAAATTACTCAGGCATATATCTAGTAAATAAAAACTATTTTTTAAAAAATAAGAATACATTCCATCCAAAACTGTCTAAATTTTGTAAATAAGGACAGAAGGCCAGTATTTGGGCTTCATATTTACAGAAAATTCTCATCAAAGACAAAGAAAATATGGGTCTTTGTGAATAAAGCAACTAAGAATGTAATCTTAAAAAAAAAAAAAAAACACCACAGATAGCAGTTATAAAATAAGATGGTAACATGCCACATGTATGTGAACTTTCTTAAAAAAAAAAAGTCATTTTCTACAGGACTTTGGGCTCAGCCCTTGGGGATCACAAGAATCTTTATAGTTATTTGGTAGAAGTATTATTATTTTTCTTCTGGAACTTCACTTGTTTTTTAATTTAGATGATGCTTGGTTCATCAAGTGACAACCACATATAGGGAAAGAATAAATAATATGTTTGTCTTTTCCTTCTCTATCAGTAAATATCTATCCTTTGTACACTATTTCAAAGTCTGATTCTTTTTGTACAGCAAAATAACTGTATGGACATGTATACATATATTGTATTTAATTTATATGCTTTAACATATTTAACATGTATTGGTCAACCTGCCATCTGGGGGAGGGGGTAAGGGGAAGGAGGAGAAAAGTTGGAACAAAAGGTTTTGCAACTTTCAATGCTGAAAAATTAGGATGCTCTAGTGAATGGGATCACTGGGTCAAAGAGTACACTCAGTTTTGTACCTATGATCATGATTGTAAGTGGGCACTGACATTCTACACACAAACAGACTGACCCAATCTTTTAATGACCTATTTCCATCTAGATTGTGGAAGAACATGAGAGTGTGGAGCAGAGCCGGAGAGCACAGGCAGAGCCCATCAACCTGGACAACTGTCTGTGTGCCTTCACCAATGAAGAGGAGTTGGGAGAGAATGAGATGTATTACTGTTCTAAGTGCAAAACCCACTGCTTGGCTACCAAAAAGTTGGATCTTTGGAGACTCCCCCCAATTCTTGTATGTCCTTGGTCTAAGTACAACATAAGCAATGAGCAAATCTGGTGACCATTTTCACTCAACTTGAAAAGAATGCTTACTGAAGTAGTACTTATTCATTTATTCATTCAGCAAATATCTGCTTGAATCTTCTTAGATTAAAAAGTATTGTGCAAGTTATTGTGGATAATGTAAAGCTAGGTAAAGCATAGTCTCTGCTCTTAAGAAACTTATAATCCAAACAATATTTCTGCAAATGAAAGAGTGCATTTTTTGAAACCAAGTTCCTTGACTTTATTTACAGAGGAATAAAAGAAAATCTTCACATCTCCTATTTCTTTCTTCTGTTATCAAAATTGTATTTTGCACTTACAGTTTGAAACTTGTTTTTTCAATTCCCAAAACAAAAATGCACTTCAGGGATGTTCTAGGGGGCTTTTTTCTTCCACAGGAAGAACCAATCTATACAGGCTTACATAAGGAATTTTGTGACTGACCCTATGAATTATGTTTTCAAACCCTTGGTGTAGGACCTAGGATCATGAAAAGATGTATAAGTGGTTCTGTTTTTCATCTTAGCAATAGCATTTAAAATTGAGCAATGGAATAACAGGTATTATGAGACCAAACTTCCACATCTTTAAAGAATATAGTCATGACAGTTCTTAATATACAAGGAAGTTGGGATTTTTTTAAGCATTCTTAGGTAAATCTAGTAGTGCATATTTTTTAAAAAAAAATTGGTCTTGGGGCAGCTAGGTGGCGCAGTGGATAGAGCACCAGCCCTGAATTCAGGAGGACCCGAGTTAAAATGTGGTCTCAGACACTTAACACTTCCTAGCTGTGGGACCCTGGGCAAGTCACTTAACCCCAGCCTCAGGGGAAAAAAATTTGTTTTGTTAAGTGGAAAATAACTTGTGAATATACCATAAAAAGTATAGTACTATAAGTATGAATAGTAAAGTTAAGTTTCGAATGAAAACTGTAGTTAATGTTTTATGATACTTAAAGAGCAATTGTTATTTCCAAAATTTCCAAATTGTTAACTTTGTTTTTAGAAAAGTACCTTGGTCACAGCCCTTAGATATAGATGCTTTCTGCTGTTTTTCCTCCAGATAATTCACCTAAAGCGATTTCAATTTGTGAATGGCCGATGGATAAAATCACAGAAAATTGTTAAATTTCCTCGTGAGAGTTTTGACCCCAGTGCTTTTCTTGTGCCGAGAGATCCAGCTCTGTGCCAACGAAAACTACTCACACCCCAAGGTGAAGACCTCTCTGAGCCCCGGATTCTTCAGGGAGAAGTGAAGAAAGTGGATCCCCAGAATACATGGACCACTGGGGAGGGGGATATGCTGAGCAAGAGTCCATCCTCACTCAGTGGGAACATCATCAGTAACACAAAAGGTAGGGAGATTTGTGACAGAGATAACAAAATCTCCTTGAGTCACCTTACCATGACATTCAGTGGACTTTGGTGGGATTCGTGGAATCAGTAAGCTTTTCTTTTAATATTTGCCCTGAATTTGGTCTAATGTATTGCAAGGAAGAGGTGTGTGTAGACTTGTGTTTTATTACATTACATTGAGACTGAAATAATTTCACTTTCCCATGCTTATGTAGAACATTTTGGATATTTGGACCGTTATGTCTTAAGATTTTTCTACCCTTCTATAAATCTAGGGTAGAAATATAGTTCTATAAATCTAACTCAATTTGGAGGAACATGGTAGTGAAAGAATTGCAATAATTTCTTCAGCAAATTTGAGTATTTTCATCATCCTCTTTTAAAATAGAAATGTGAATTGGCTCTTGAATTAATTGTGGTAGATTAATTATTGTAAATGTTTCCTCTTTTACAGGTTCTCCATCTTTAGCAAGAAAAAATGGGACCAGTTGTCCCTCAAGCAAAAATAACAGCCCCAACAGCAGCCCACGGACTTTAGGAAGGAGCAAAGGGCGGCTCCGGCTGCCCCAAATTGGCAGCAAAAACAAACTCTCAAGTAGCAAAGAGAACTTGGATGCCAGTAGAGAGAATGGCACTGACCAAACTTTTGAGCTGGCAGAGGCCATGAGTAGAGGACATGTGCTAGGTGGCAGTCAACCTGAATTATTCACTCTTCAGGATCATGAGGCCACTTTGGCCAACGGATTCCTTTATGAGCATGATGCCTATAATAATGGCTGCAGCAATGGTCATATGGAAAACCACAGTGAGGAAGACAGCATGGATGACCAAAGAGAAGATGTCTGTATTAAACCTATTTACAACTTATATGCAATTTCAGTAAGTGGGCCATGAAATTGGGTCCCTGATTGGGTCATTCTAGTTAGGCAATTCTCAAAGAGAGCTCCAAAATTCAAGTAACTCAGAATTGTAAGGTTTTCTGTTTTGTCTTGTTCTTCATATACTTCACCACATAGATTTTAATCCACAATATAAAGTAAAAAATCAACTCTACCACTCTATCCCAAATTGATAGATGCTTACCCAGACAAAATGTTTTATAATATTTGCTGGGAATATAGAGGGATGAAAGGATTAATAATGGCAAATAGCTATAACAGAGGGTCCCCAGAAAGTCTTTCCCTACTGAAAGTCTATTGACCAAGCAGTTTAACATCTACTGATTCTAGACCATTATTTCACAACCTAATGGTGAGAAATTTTAACTTCAGCTACAGTAACTTTCTAACATGCTTTCACTTTTCTCTTTATTTTTTTCAGTGCCATTCAGGAATTATGGGTGGGGGCCATTATGTCACTTATGCCAAAAACCCAAACAACAAGTGGTACTGCTACAATGACAGCAGCTGCAAGGTAACTGTCTCAGATTTTTGGTGGGAAGTCAGAAATATGAGGCAGAGAACACTCAAAATGATGAATTTTTTTGATTTTTTTAAAAAATAGCTTTTTCTATTAAAATACATATGCCTGTTTTAACTATGAAGAGTTATTTCAGAGATTAAATTTTACATTTATGTATAGTCAGAATATTTTCTAAATAATTGCATGGTCTTCTTAGAAATTAAATACTCGTTTTAAAAGCAAATAATCTAGCTAAAGTGTTATGAGATTAAAAGAAAACAAGCTTTCTTCCCCAGAAAATCCAAGTCTCAGGTTTGGTTTCAGGGTTTTTATTGACTATATCTATTTCCTTTTCAGGAACTCCACCCAGATGAAATTGATACTGACTCTGCCTACATTCTTTTCTATGAGCAGCAGGGGATGGACTATGCACAATTTCTGCCAAAGATCGATGGCAAAAAGATGGCAGACACAAGCAGTATGGATGAAGACTTTGAGTCTGATTACAAAAAGTACTGTGTGTTACAGTAAACCCATGGTTCTTCCTGTCAGGCAAGGGGGCATTGGGAAAACAACTCTCAGCAGTTGACATTTGTCAAAAACATCACTGAAGCAAGCAAGCTAAATATAGTTATTTTATCCTGTGACCCTGAAGCACAAAATGAAAAGCCTAATTAAATAGCTGTTAACATAATAAGACTGTTTTTGTTTGGGAATATCTCACTACAAGCTCTCACAGGTTCTCTGATGGGGAGTGACAGAGGCTGCCATTGTCTAGTAAACAGAATGGTTTGGCATGCCAGCCAAATAGGACCAAGAGCGAGCTAGTTTGTAGTGTAGAATCTACTTACTGGTTATCCTAACAAAATACAAAAGGTCTCCTTAGAATAAGAATAAAACAAAAAAATAAAAATAAAAATTGTAGTGTTGTCTGGAGACGACATGATTTGCTACCTCCTTTTTCCTGAAGTTTTATTCCATTATATTGGCAAGATGTAGAAAGCAAGATCATGAAAAGGTGTATGTGGTATGTGACTGGTATGGACACTTTTTTTAGGCCATCTTGCCACTATTTATATGTCTATCTTGCTTTTTTGTTTTGTTTTTGTATTTGGAACACAACTGAATCATTGGTGGCAGAAATGTGTAGTGATCTGCCCAGAAAGGATTTCCTCTCAGTTGTGTAACTTTCAGACAGTGGCTGGGTGCTTGCAGGGAGAGGCATCTGAGGAATGTGTCCAGGCAGAGAGGCCCTTTGGTTTAGGATATACCAATACAGATCTGTTTCCAAATGGCTGCAAAGAATGATTGCAATTTTTCATCTTGTTTCCAAATGCACATATTGCACAGAGGGTTCCTGGAAGAAAAGTTGCATCAAGAGCTAAGTTGTGTTTTGTGATTGATGTTATTTTAATTTTGCACTTTAAAAAACAACTTAATTCATACAGCTTAATGTTCAAAAGTCTCATATTTGGTGGCTCTAAAGTAACTAGAGAGTATTTTTGTTCCCTGCTATGAATTTTAAAATAACACGATACTGAAACATTGATAGATTCTAGATAATTCTCATGAAATTGATGACTATGTTTTTATCATTCAGAATTTGGAATAGAATAAATTTTCCATTGATTTCCATTATTTCCTTTATAAAGTAAAAAATTGCTGTACCTATTTTGGCATTTGTCAATTTTTAGGGTTTTTTAAATTTTATATTTACTAGTCATAATATTTTTGGCTCCCTTAGTCTTCATTGTTTCTTTAATTATTCAGGACTGGAAGAAAGATATGTTCATTATTTATTTGAGACAGCATTTTAACATTTTTTCCAGTGTTGATGTTTTTAAATATAATTGAAGCAAATGTTTTATTTTTTCCAGCCTTCCCTTGTTTGACTGAATCTTAATATGTTGATTGTCATTAATCAAAACACTACCAAATTCCATTGCCCTTCCTTAAAGGGGGGGAATAATTATTGATGTGATCAACATTTGTGTTCTGATTTCTGAGACTAGTTAATATACAGTTTCCCTTTTGTGCATTTTACAACATTATCTTAATCTGCCTGCAATCTTTTTTCCGATAAGGATTGGGAAAATTGTGTCATTTCAAAAGATAATCTTACCAATTCAGGTTGAAATTTTGTTTTAATAAGTTAGATAAGTAAACAGCAAGATTTAGGAGGCTGGTGAAATAAAACAAAATACAGACTTTCTTGTTTCAGAACTTTCATTACACAGAAATTTTGTCTATTCCTATGTGGACAAGCTCCATGAAAAATTAAAAAAAATTTTTTTTTCAATAATTTCCTTACCAATGTTTTATTTAAGCAGGTAGCACAATCTACTAATGTTATTTGATCTGTATTTGTTATATTGGTTGTAATTATTTTTTAATTAAATTAATTCATGAATTAGCAAAAATTTATTAAATTAACTATTAATATTAATTACATTCACTTTGTAAATTACTGTATAAAACTTATTGACAATGCACTGACTTTAGAAAGCTGTCAATGTACATAAATACAGTGTAAATAAAATAGTGTTGATGGTATTGAAATATGAACTGTATAAAAAAGCATCAGTAATTGTATATGGAGTGAACCTGTTTATCTGTAACTATTATTACAACAAATTAAATACTGTGGATGCACTTTTATGTAGCTTTTTTATAGTTGTTGGAGTGTAAGTAGAAAATCACCTAAGACCTTTCTCTTCTGTGACCATATGTTAATATTCCATTATGAAGCTATTATAATAGCTGTCTGGCATTTAGAGTCAATGCTAAGTCCCCCTGTAAGCCACTCCTAAAGAGCTGTAGTAGGAGTAGAACAAGATGCCAAGAAGCAAGTACAAAAGGGTCTGCTCTCCTCTTGGGAAATGTCAGAAGAAAAACAGATTACAGTTGAATAGAATATCTGAACTGATCTCAGCAGAGTTGATGTCCCTTCAGCCAGCTCCATGCCATCAACAAGTAGGTTCTAAATGCCTGTCTGCTATATACTATGCTTAGGATGTGATAGAGGAGATGCAAAGAAGAGTAAAATCTAAACCCCCTCCCCTCATGGAGCTTATTCTCCAGAAGATGGATTGTGGCAGGGGTTTTTACTCATTTCCATAAATGCTTAAAAAAGATTAAAATTGGGGGCAGAGGGTAGTCTGAGAGATATCTTTAAAAACACATATATCTAATTGTTAAAAGGTTATAAATGGAATTCCATGAAACATACATGTAAAACACATGTGAAATAGGCATATAAATATTCCATATTTACATGTCCAACACAAAGGTATTGCTAGTGGCAATTGTCACTTCTGTAAGCACCAAACCTGCCACAGGGTGGTGCTGTTCACTAAATAAAGGAACCTTCCATTACTTGCTTTTGGCTCCATTAACCTGGTTGTCACATCTGATTAGATATTCTTTGAAAATTTTCTAAATTCTTTATGGTAGGGATGTGCCTAGATTAACGTATTTGAGAATAGAGGAACAATATTGAATAACAGGCTAAATTTAAGAGGAGCTCAAGCTATCATATGGACTTTGCACCTCTCTCATTCTTTGTTTTGTATCCTATATTGAACAGATGCTATTAAAAAGCAATAACAGAGGAGCTCACCAACTGACTTGCTTTTCTTCTAAAAGCAGTTCATCATGGATATAATAAGGAAGAAGTCTCTGTCTTTTGGTAAAGAGAAATGGGATACAGGATTCACCAAATCCTAGATACGTACATCAAAAATTATTTTTGAATCTTTGCTTTAAACAAAGAAATAATTAAGTATTCCTTGCCTTAAAAAAATTTAATCCTAAGAAAAATAAGGCACACACTTGAAAAGGGGAGGAAGGGATAGAGACTATATGATTTCATATAGAGACTTCTGAGATAAGGAAACTTATTCATATAGGTCTCTGCAACCTAATAGTCTTAGAGAATTACCTAGAGCATTGAGAGATTAGGTGACTTACCTGGTGCCACATGGTCAATGCGCCTGAGACTGGTCATGAAAAAGTGTTTTCTATATAATATTCTATTAATAAGTAAAGTCTTTTATAAACAGTTTTAAGGTGACTGCCAAGTGGTGTGTCATAACCAATAAATACTGGGAGTGGCTAAGAGGAAGTAATCATTGACTATATAATTAGGTGAGGCATCAGGAAAGAAGAAACTGAACTAGGCCTTGAAGGAAGACTAGAAAGTGGATAGATGGAAAGGGAATGGGAAAAAATATATACTAGGTAGGTAATCAGAAAAGACATTTGTGCAGGAATGTACATATTGCTTAAGAGACAGTAAATAGACTTCTGGTTAAGGTGATGATAGGTAGATTTTAAAAGGAACCTAGCTCTCCAGTATCCTCTCCCACAAAAATCTAAAACGGCGTCAGAACAATAATCAATAAGACAGAAAATAAACAGCAGTGATATAATATCCCAGTAAGCTTATATGAGGTGACCAGAAAAACACAGTTACAGGAGAGGGAAGGCAGAAGCCAACAATAAACAAGGACTGAAACCTACTGGTCATCAGGCACTTTGCACCAAGGGATAAGAATTGCTGTCTCTTAAAACAATATGATGGAGGGGAAAAAAACAAGTCTTAATTGAATTGAATTGATTGAATAAGAATGTCATTAATTTAATTTCAAAATAGAGGGAAAGTAAAGAGACCTGTTACGATGCAGAAGACCAATAAAGTTTTAAATGCGACATTAGGATTATAAAGGTATAAATGTGAGAGACTTTGCAAAGGAAAAAACTGTTGCTAATTGGAGTATAGTGGTGAGATAGGTAAGATTTAGATATATTGAATTGTATTTTGCAGCAAGATTTCCAAGCAATAGACAATTGGAGAGGCTTCAACTCAGGGAACAGGTCTTGAACTAGAGAACTTGATCTGGCACTAGATCTGGCATCTAGAACTAGAGGTCTTGATCTGGCAGGTTACATTGAAATTCAAGTTGAAAGCATAAGAAGACATGAAAAGAGCAGAGGTAAAAGTATTGAGCCAGTCAGGAAGAAGAGAAAGAAAAGCAGGTGAATCAGGACTAATGCGATCAAGGTTGAGTGGAGCCAAAGAGATAAACTGAAATAGTAAAGATAATTCTATAATATTTACTGAGAATAGGATCTGGGAAAGAAAAGTGAGCCTTAACTCGATGATGGACAGTGACAAGTTTAAAAAACCCTCCCTATATTATTTATCTTTGACAGCTGATAGCTTACCTGACTAACCAGTAACCTCTGTATGAGGTTATGTCACATTGTTCTCTATAGGGGTTGAATGATAGGAGCCAGGGAGCTACAGGGCTTTAATCAGACCCATATTAAGACCAGGGTATGATAGGTGGGTAATAAGATGTCCAATGACACCTTATCACAGAGAACTATATTTTTTTCATTTATTCAGCAGACAAGACAGAAGGAAGGAGGGAATCTAGCTGTTTAGGATTCTGATAATCCTTTGTCATTCAAAGAGAATATTCAGATGTTTAAGAGCAAAAAATCACCAACCACTTTCAGTGGAAGATGAGTAACAAGCTGCTGACAACCTAAAGAACAGCAAAAACTTGCCTCCAGCAACTTGGCTTTCCAAAAAAATAAGGGTGTGTAAGGGAAGCCTGTGTCTATGTTTCTCCCTTGAGCTGAGCTGTCCTTTTGTTTGATGGTAATGGTCCTCCTTCCAGATAAGATCATAGAACTAAAACTATAGAAGAAGTCTTAATAATTCAGGATTAATTAAACTTTTTCCACTTGCTACTCCTTTTTGCCCAAAAAATTTTTACACAATCCTAGGTATCAATATATAAAATTCACTTTGCAAATTACTGTATAAAACTTATTAACAATGCACTGACTTTAGAAAGCTGTCAATGTACATAAATACAGTGTAAATAAAATTTACATAAATTTATTTTTAAAGGACCACACAAAGGATCAATCATACCCTTGATCTCATCATTCACAAATATTCCATTCTAGAATTCTAAAAGGGCTTTACTCAGCCATAACCTACTGTCATCCATATTTCCCTATGTCTCATTCTTCTTAAATCTATTATTTGTCCTTACTTTAACCTCAAATCCATAACTCAGTATTATCTCTCTGCATGGGCTTCACTTTCCTTCCTTCCCAATCTTGAACCAGTTAACTATTAGCTCATCCTGAATTCCAAAAACCTCTTAACTGGATTTTCACTTTAGCAAAGAAATCTTTTCTCCCAAAAATGTATTCCCCAAAAATTATTCTTTATCTCCCCACAAGGTTGTTCTCTAACCAACACCTTCCCCTTCCTTTTGAACTGAGGATTTTGCCTTCTACCTGATGGTGGAAATAGAGACCATGTATTTTGAGTTCCCTCTTTAGTCTATATCATAGAACACCTATCTTTTATATGTATTCCACTTTCTGAAGAAACATGACTCTTATCAAGTCTGAAATCTTGTATATACCTTATAACCCATCCTTTTTCCCACTTCTGGCAAATTGTCCCCATAACCATTCCCCCTCTACTATTTAATCTCTCCCTTTCTATTGATTAATTCCTTGCTGCCTAAGGTTTCCCAAATCCTTCAAAAAAAAAAAAAAAAAAAAAAAAAAAAGCCCTCCAGTGAACCTAACATGCCCTCAAGCTATCTTCCCATCCATCCCCCTTCACAACAAATTTCCTGGGAAACATTTTTCCCCATTCATTGCTTCCCACTTTTTGGTTCTCATTCTCTTAACTCTGGCCTCATTACTCAAATGAAACTTCTTCCAAAGTTCCCAATGATCTTTAGTATTGCTGCATCTGTTGGCCTTTTTTCAATCCTTATCCTTCTCGAACCCTTTATAGCATTTGACACTTGTGCTCCCGGATATTGTCTTCTGTATTTCTGTGACATGAATCTGTCTTGGTTCTCCTCTTATGTGTCTCACAACTCATCTTTCTCAGTTTCCTTTGCTCAAGAGATGAATCAACCATATTCCATCCTCTATCTCTGTCTTCCAGAGAGGATTCTCTTCAGATCCCTCTTAAATTTCTGCATTCTTGGTGACCTTATTGATCGTTCTATCCAAATCACCAACTCTAATGTCATCAACACCAATCTCTTTACCAAGCTCCATTTCTGCATTACCAACTGTCTTATTGGACATTTCTAATTTAATAATCTATAGAGATCCAGTATGTCTGAAACAAAACTCATCTCTCTCAAGACTTCTCTCTTCTGAACCTGAACCTCCCTATCTCTACTGAGGATATCATCATGTATTACTAACCTATATTAGTAAGCCATCTTCCCTCTAACCACCCTGCCACATGCATACATACATACACACATACATGCAGACTCACTTACTTTCAGCCCTTCATTGCCCCTCACTCTATACAATTATCTCTTACACATCACAACTTTCCCCATTGTGGTTTCAATATATCAGTTTCCACATACTGCAGATCAGCATAAGAAATCAAATGGGAAGTTGGGATGAGTTTTGCAGAAGCCACTGATGACACATTATGGCCAACAGATGACACAGAAAAGGTTTAGAAACTCAGAAATGCATAAAATATATGTAGAACATTATATAATATCGACTCAATTTCACAGTAAGGTATTTCAAACACCCCATGAAAGAAAAAAAAATTCAAACTTCTCTAGTATGAAGAGAGCCAAATTTTTTTTCAGATTTTCCAGATGGAGGGGGCATCATGCCCCTAAAACTCTTGATGTGGAAGGGTTGACTGTAACCAATCAGTTGCCAAATCTTGTACATTTTTACCTCCACAACAACTGTGGCATTTGTCCCTTTCTCTCCATTCATACCAAAATCACCTTAATTCAAAATCCTCCTCAACTCTAACCTGGATGCACTATCTCCTTTCCTAATTTATCTCCCTGCCTCGGATTTCTCCACTTTCCAATTCACCTTGCACACAAATGTCACTCAGATATAAACTCTTCTATTGGATGTCAAAGCTCTTTACAACTTTCCTCTAGCTCACCTTTCAAGGCTTATCACATAACTTCCATAAACTCTATGTAGCAGCCTTTGCTATTTCTTATGTAAAACATTCCATCTTCTGTCCCCATGCTTTTGCAAAATCTGTTCTCATACCTGGAATGCATTTGCTTCATATCCTCATCTCTTAGGACTCCCTTGTTCCTTCAAAGTTCAATTCAACTACTACATGAAGCCTTTCTAGATTCTCTCACCTACTAGTTTCTCCCTTTTTTCCCTTCCCCCAGAAGAAAAAAATTAACCATATATTTGTACATGCTTATAATTGCACATGTCTCCTTCAAAAAGAACTTAACGTTTGTAGATTTCTTCCATTTTTCTCTTCATATCACTATGCTGAAGCCCAGCACCTTGTATGTCGTAGTCATTTAATAAATGCCGATTGATTGATTGATTGTGAGTGGAGGGGGAAAGAAAGGTAGTGTCTTGGCCTCCTCATCTTGATGTTGACTTCTTCCCAAACCTCAGAGCAGTAATTTCTGTTTCTGTACAATGATTTATTTTCCTTCTCTATAAAATGAGGAGATTAGAGGAGAGACCTCCAAGATTCCTCATAACCCTAAGTCTTATGATTTCAATATATTAGTCATTAATGACCTCCAGGAGGACAAAAACTTGTATCTTTTTTAAATTTTGTGACACCCTCCCCCCCCCAGCCTCCATACACAGTGGGTGATTAATAAATGGCAGAACTGAATTGAATTGAATTCAATCATGTGACAACGAGGAGCATAAAAACAGGATTTGTTTGGATCCTGCTCTGTCATTTACTATTTCTGTGGTATTGGACAACTTTCTCCATCTATAAAATGAGGATGTGGAATCCTATAATAAGCATTTATTATGTGCCAAACACTGCTAGGTATAAAAAAAATGAAAATGAAGCAATCTCTGTCCTCAAGAAGCTTATATTCTAGTGAGGAAGGCGGCCTGTATTTATGTAGGTAGAAAGGCACCATCTCCATCAATCAATATATATTAAGTTACAACTCTGTGCGGGTACTTTGCCAGATGCTGAGGAATAAAAATAAAAAGAATGAAATTATTCTTACTCATAAGAAACTTAAATTCTTTTTTCTTTTCATATTAGTCATGTTATGAAAGAAAACAAAGGCCAAAAAAAAAACAAACCCATGAAAAAAATAAAGTGAAAAGTCATATGCTTTGATCTCCATTGAGACTCCATTAATTCTTTTTCTGGAGGTAGATAGCATTTTTCACCATAAGTTCTTCAGAATTGTCTTGGATTATTGTATTGCTGAGAAGAACCAATTCATTCTCAGTTATACAATATTACTATTATTATATACAATGTTCTGATGGGAACTTAAATTCTAAAAGGGAAACAAAAAGAACATATACACAGCAAAAATATAAATCAAAAAAAGACTTCATGCAGAAGATGGGCTTAAGCCCCATTTTAAAAGAAAAGGATTCTATAGGAGGTGGAAATAGAGATAGGGGAATACATTCCAGGCAAATGCAAAGGCAGAGCATCAAATATGAGAAACAGAAATCAGTTTAGCTACATTAAAGAATACAGGAAGGGGAGTAATGTTCATAAGGTCTGGAAAAATAGGCTGCAGTCAACTTATATAGAGCTTTCAAAGCTAAACAGCTGAATTTTTATTTTATCTTATAATCAATAAGAAGCCACATAAGCTGGTTGAGTAGGTAAGTCATATAGTCAAATCTGTACTTAAGGAAAACTACTTTGGCAACAGGATGGAGGATGAACGAGATTGAACTTGAGGTAGGTAGATCAATTAGGAGACTATTGCAATGATCTAAGTGAGAAGTGATGAAGGGCAGGGATTAACCATAGATTTTAGGATTTCAGGAGGTACCAGTAAGGATGAGGCAGAGCATTCCAGATGAAGGGAAAAGCCAGTGCAAAGAAGATCGAGAATTCTGTGTGTGAGGAGAGTAAGCACACTACTGTAACAGGGCCTTCGAATGAGTCAAGAAGAGTAATGTGTAAGAAGACTGGGGAGGGCAGAGAGAAGAAGAACTTGTTAAATTCCAAATGAAGTTTATTTTTGATCCTGCTATATTTTGATCCTGAGTGTGATAGGGAACCACTGAAGAAGAGGGAGAGTTATATGATCCAACCTACACATTAGGGAAAAAATCACTGTGTCAGATTTGTGGAAGATAAATTGGAGTAGGGACAGAGTTGAGTAAAACAGGCTAATTAAAAGAATAAGACAAGAAATAATGAAGACCCAAACTAGGATGTATGAATGGAGAGAAGGAGGTTATATTGAATAGTAGTGAGAGTCTCCCAAGCCCTGATACCACTTCAAGGTACCTGTGCCCACTAGCTCCTAAAGCTCTTGGTACCAACCTCAGACTGGGCAACAACATCTTTTCATGTTATGGAAGAGGAAGAAGGCTTATGTGTACTTACGTTGGAAAGAGGGATGAGGATTTGCAGTAGAAGCCCAGCTACTGTAGGCTGCTAGGAGTCAGATGAATAAACAACAATGATCCCTCAACATTCTCATCCTTTTCCTCCTCTTTCTCCTTGCTCAGGGATTGCAGGCTTGAAGGACAGAGAACAACAGGTTTGCCTGGGAAAGAAGTCAGGGATAATTCCTTGTAGCAATCCAGGCCTTCTCTATCCTTTGGTCTCATAGCAACCTTGCTGGAAGGCTTGCACCCCCAAGGGAGTCAGGTGAGAAATTAGTGCAAGGGCAGAAAGAAAAAATTCCAAAAAAAAAAGAAAAGAAAAGAAAACAAGAAAAAAATCAATGAAATGATCTGAAGCTTTACATTCTCAATTTCAGATAGCATCTTATCAGGGATTTAACAGATGTTGGTCCATATAGTGAGAAGGAAGGGATAAGAAAGTCATAGTTGGATTAATTGCTCCTGGGTCAGCTTCCACTGTGATTGCTTGGGGTTCCTGTGCTTTCACTTGGCCTCTGTCCAGACCTGGCTACCTGACATTGTTTAACCCATTTAGCACAATGCCTCTCCCTGAATGATATGGGGCCTTTTCCTTCCTGGCTCTTCCTCAGGGAGGGAGAACAATTGAACTTAATTGAAAAACCTTTATCTCCCCAGGTGTTTGCATCCCCAGAAGCATGGATTCTAAACCAAATTCCACATGTCCTTTAGGCCAGGATCCCAGATCTGCTCTCACTTATATCTTCCCTCCCCCCCCCCCCCAATCTTTTCTTCCTCCTAACCGTTTATTCTTCCTCAGACTCTAGATTTGATCCTAGGATAAAGGCCTACCCATCTTTTTAAATCTTCCCCTTTAGCATTTATCTCTTTTCTCAGAATTGGGTCCAAGCCTGACAATAGCAAAGCTATTAAATAAAATAACAAGGTTATTCAGAAGATGAAGTGAGATAATATATGTAAAGGGCTCTGTAAATCATAAAATCCTATACAAATGTAAGGTATTGACCCTTTGATCCAGTGATTTCAATGCTAGGAGTGTACTCCAAGGAGATCAATGACAGAAAGGAAGGTCTTATACAGACACACATAGACATATACACATATAAATATGTATATGTCTATAACATAGCACTCCTTGTGATAGCCGAAATAAACCTATCCCTTCCTCCAAAAAAACTCCAAAAGACTGAAAACAAAGTTGACACTCATCATTAGAGAATATCAGAACAAGTGATGGCATCTGGATGTAATGGGATTTAATTGTAAAGAAAGAAAAGATACATATGAGCAATCCAAAGAATCTTGGGAGGGTTTGTAAAGTAATGAAGAAGAACCAAAAACAGTGCTCAGTGACATAAAAAATGACGGCAATACAGAAACATGGCTGAACTCTGGTTAATTGCGTTGGGCAATCCTCGGTTCCAGAGAACAGAGAAGCACACTTATATGTGTCTCACATTCTTGGAGTGTCTAGAAGGCTCTCTTTCCTCATCTCCACCTTCTCTGGGCTTCCCACCTAAAATCCCATCTTCTACAAGAAGCCTTTCCCAACTCTAATTCAAGCACCTTCTTTTGTCAGTGTCTCCGGTGTCATACAATTCTAAAGTGTTTTTTTTTTGTTTTTTTTTATTCTAAAGTTTTTAAGAGAGATCTTGAGAATGCCCTTGTATCACTTCTGAGCGCTTTGTAAGTACTTGCCCTGTTATTTCTTTTCTTTTTTTTTTTAATTTTATAATTATAATTTTTGACAGTATATATGCATGAGTAATTTTTTTATAGCATTATCCCTTGTATTCGTTTTTCCAGATTTTCCCCTCCCTCCCTCTACTCCCTCCCCTTGATGACAGGCAATCCCATACATTTTACATGTGTTACAGTATAACCTAGATACAATATATGTGTGTAAATCCAATTTTCTTGTTGCACGTTAAGTATTAGATTCCGAAGGTATAAGTAACCTGGGTAGATAGACAGTAGTGCTAACAATTTACATTCACTTCCCAGTGTTCCTTCTCTGGGTGTAGTTGTTTCTGTCCATCATTGATCAGCTGGAATTGAATTAGATCTTCTTTATGTTGAAGATATTCACTTCCATCAGAATACATCTTCATACAACAGTGAAGTGTACAGGGATCTTCTGGTTCTGTTCATTTCACTCAGCATTAGTTCATGTAAGTCTCTCCAAGCCTCTTTGTATTCCTCCTGCTGGTCATTTCTTACAGAGCAATAATATTCCATAACCTTCATATACCACAATTTACTCAACCATTCTCCAACTAATGGACATCCATTCATCTTCCAGTTTCTAACTACAACAAAAAGAGCTGCCACAAACATTTTGGCCCATACAGGTCCCTTTCCGCTCTTTAGTATTTCTTTGGGATATAAGCCCAGTAGCAGCAATGCTGGATCAAAGGGTATGTATCAAAGGGTAGTTTGATAACTTTTTGTTGCCCTGTTATTTTTATAAAATAATCTTTTGGGGGAGAGTACATTTGACATCCAAACAATGCAGCCAGCTCCGTGGAGTTGTGCTCTCTGTAGTAGAGTTGAACATGTGGCAGTTTAGTTTGAGAAAGGACTCAGTGTCTGATACCTTATCCTGTTAAGTGGTTTTCAGAATCTTCCTAAGAAAATTCTAATGGAAGCAATTCCGTTTCCTGACATGATGCTGGTGTGTTTTGTTTTACAACAGTGAGATCAGGTCAACAGCTCTGCACACCTTTAATTTGATAGTCAGTCTAATCCCTCTCCTCTCCCACACTGGATTAGTTTTGGGATTGTGTATGTTGACCATTTATTATTAATATGAACATCCCTGGAAAGTATACTGCCATTTAAGTAAACATGTGCAGCCTTCAGAACTTCACCATTTGCAGTAATTGTTCCACAGGGTGGTGCTGGCTGATGGAGTATCTATGTTTGCTTGATATTCATTATTAGGTCAAAATTATCATAAGCAGCAGAGAATTGATCCATACTTTGTTTCATCTTAGCTTCAGAGGCTGCATTGCGAGCAAGCACCCAGTCTTGTTTCACTCCTAGTGCCAAAAGTATTCCAACTAGTAAAGCTTTTTATATAACCTGCTTTAATAAATCTGGAAAACTCATTTAAAATCAACAGCTCCTTCCTGTCACCTTGAGCCAGTGTCTTTAGTGAGACATTTTACTCATGTTTTTGCTTACACTCTTAATTTCTTAAGGATACCTTTTCTCCTCATAGTCCCTCATGCTTGGAATCCCCCCGGGGGAACCTTAAGTGAGAGAAATTTCTTGCAGCAACATGGGAAACAGTAACTCAGGCTTAGTCTTCATGGGATCTTCCTGAAAAGATACAAGGCACTACTAACATTGCCCAAGACAAAATAATTACTGAAGAATGAGAGAAACAAGAAATAAGAAACTTTGAACCAGTAGGAACAGCTGGCATTAATGAAAAAATATGTGATACATGAACAAAAATGTTTATAGCAGTTCTCTTTGTAGTGGAAAAGAATTGAAAATTGGGGGTGTGCCCATCAATTGGAGAAGGGCTGAATAAATGTATATGAATGTAAAGGAATGTAATTGTTCTATAAGAGATGTATATGAACATAATGGAATGTAATTGTTCTATAAGAAATGATGAATAGGCTGATTTCAGAAAAGCCTGGGAAAAGATACAGAGTGAAGTGAGCAGAACCTGGAAAACTTGTACATGATACATATTGTACATTGCACAGAACCAGAAGACCATTGTTAACAGCAACATTGTTTGATGATCAAATATGATAGATTTAGCTGTCCTCAGTAATACAGTGATCTAAGACAATTCCAATTCCATGATGGAAAATGCTATCTACATCCAGAGAAAAAACTGGGGTATCTGAATGAATAGCAAAGCATACCATTTTTACTTTTCTTTTTTTTCTTTCTCATGATTTTCTTTATTCTGATTCTTCTTTCACAACATGACTAATGTAGAAATATACTTCTATATTTATAACCTATATCAGATTGATTATTGTCTCAAGGAGGGGGACTAAAGGAGGAAAAAATGGAAATCAAAATCTTATAAATGTCAGAAACTACTAAGTCAATTTTTTAAATGTGATAAACACAAACTCAGAAAACCAGGCTTTTTCCAAGCTTTTCCCAGCTTTTTCCAGCTTTAGAGAAGATGACTGCATGAGGTCCATATTTGGTCTTGACCTTGGATTAGCTAGCTATCAAGCTGAGTTTGTATCCTGGAAGTCTGTGAATCAGGCCTGGGAACATCTCCAGTACTCAGCCCTTCTTAAAGATTTTGATCAAGTGAGCAGCATTTGTGATTTAAGATCACACAGTCACCAGCTCTTAAGGTGAAAGGACCTTGAGAGGCTGTCTAGTTCAAATGAAGTCCAGAGAGTTCAGTGAAATGAGGTTAGAAGGTCCTGGAGAACAGAGACTATATTTTGCGTTTGTATCCTCAGCACTTAACACAGTGCCTGGCTCAAAAGAGGTATAATAAATGCTTGTTGACCAGACTGGAAATGACTTACCCAAGAAAAAAAAGTTCATAAGTAAAAGGGGCAGGACTAACCCCTAGGTCCTACAATCAAGTGACACTATATTGTCTTGATAGTAGGGAAAGACCAAAGGCCTAGCCAACTGTGCATACTCTTTGATCCAGCAGTATCTCTACTGGGTGTGTACCCCAAAGAGGTTATAAAAAAGGGTAAAGGACCCATATATGCAAAAATGTTTGTAGCAGCCTTTAAGTAGTGGAAAGGAACTGGAAACTGAGTGGATACCCATCAGTTGGGGAACGGCTAAATAAGTTTTGATATATGTATATTATGTAATATTATCATTCCATAAGAAACAACCAGTAGGATGATTTCAGAGATGCCTGGAGAGACTTACATGAACTGATGCTGAGTGAAATGAGCAGAACCAGGAGAGCACTGTACATGGCAACAAGATGGCTCTTTTCAACAGTGAGGTGATTTAGGCCAATGCCAATAGACTTGTGATGGAGAGAGCCATCTGCACCCAGAAAAAGGACTGTGTGGACTGAATGTGGCTCATAGCACAGTATTTTCACCTTTTTTGTTCTTTGCTTATTTTTCTTTCTCATTTTCCCCCTTTTTGATCTGATTTTTCTTGTGCAGCATAATAAATGTGGAAATAGGTTCAAAAGAATTACACATTTAACCTATATTGGATTACTTGCTGTCAGAGGAGGAGAAGGAGGGAAGAGAGGGGAAAAAATTTGGAACCCAAGGTTTTGCAAGAGTGAATGTTGAAAACTATCTTTGCATGTATTTTGAAAATAAAAAGCTATTAATAGTAGGGCAAGAACAAGACCTTCCTAGTCAGAAAACCTGTCCTGGCTCTGCTACTTGCTAGTTCTGTGACCGCGAACTTTCCTAACTTTAATGGGTTCAACTTAGGCAACTGAGGAGCAGCAGAGAGACAGCTAATATCTAGTTTCTGACATTTATAAATTATGTAACCCTAGGCAAAGTTATCCCTTAACCTCTCTCTGCCTCATTTTTCTTCATCTATAAGATGAGGGCAAATATAATAACTACCTCAAAGAGTTGTTATGAGAATCACATGAGATTATGTAAAGTACTTTACAGACTTTAGTTTAATGTCTGGGTATTATTATTATTATTATTATTATTAGATTGTAAACTCCTTGAAGGCAGGTACTGTCTTTTGCTTCTTTTTGTATTTCCAGTGCTTAGCACAGTGCCTGGCAGGCACATAGGTACTTAATAAATGTTTATTGATTGATTACTGATCTGTATATAAAAGTGTTGATTAATATTTGCATGACTATCTGGTAGAAGCAGCAGGTTACACTCTTATCTGCAGCAAAGTACTTTGTCCCCCTAAAATGCTATAAAAAAGACCAGCTAGAAGCACAGTGACAAGGAAGGAGACTGTAAAGGAAAGTTAAGGGAGTCCCAAGTTATTGTTGAGTGCACTTAAGGGCAAAGATATAACAATAAAACAAGCCAGAAAACTGGAAGAGGCAGAGTGGGTGGAGAAGGACATCTTGCACCTTGTGCCTGTGACTGGGGACAAGATCCTCCATTTGACCTTCCTAATGAATGTGATAACATTCATTCCTTTCTCCATGTCAGTTGCTGATATGAGATGAATCCCCTACAAGAAATATTTATCTCCTCAGATTAAAAATCTGATAAAAATAAAGACTTGGCTTCCCTTCTCAGGAGAAGGCTCCATCTAGGATCCAGGAGATAAAGACAACTCTAGACTTCACGCAGAGCAGAAGGGCAGCATTCCCCAATCCCCCACTCTTCGGATTTGGTGATCATGGGGGGGTCCATTACCTCTGTGGAGCCCTCTAAGAATGTAGAGGTCGTCCTCTCCATTTAAAGAGCCTTGAATTTCTCTTCCCCAGACTTGATGAGTCCTCATCCTATCTACACGGCAAAAGGGGAAGAAGCTGGAGTGAGCTACAGCAGGAAGGGTTTGGGGCGGTCTCAAGAGGCACTTCCTAGTCAGCAAAAAGGTTAAGGAATCTGCCCACACCCCCCACTACCTGGTTGAGCTCCTAGTTTTTCATGCCCATGAAAAGATTCGGATGTCAGGAAAGGTCAGTTTCCAGGACAATCCAGATATAGGAAAATTATTCCTGAGGCTGACCAGCAGATGAGAATGGGAAGGCATTGTTATTATAAATTTTTTCCCTGAGGCAGTTGGCGTTAAGTGACTTGCCCAGGGTCCCACAGCTAGGAAGTGTTAAGTGTCTGAGACTGGATTTGATGGAAAGACATTATTACAGCTTTGGCGTCTCCCATCCTGGGACCGGCGCCCTTCCTGCTACCTTGGCTCCAATAAATAAAAAGGGAGGGAAGGGAAGATACTATCCAGTGGGTGTGAAGGCTTCCCAGAGTCTCCTCCCAACCAATTCTTTTGTTTTTCTACTGATTTGAAATAAATAGAACCAAGGCAACCATCTCCTCCCTGGCAGACTCATTGGGAGGCAGGGATTTTAGAGGGTGTCCTTCCTGCCTCTAGCAGGATCAGGTTGAACTCTGGACCTGGGGCTCCCCCGGCAGATCTGGAGCCTATAATCCCTTAATTGACATTTCATCTATCTCTCTATCTTCCCCTTTTAGAATAAGGAGGGCAGGGACACCTGTCAGTTCAGGGAATATAATTACTGGAAAGAAGAAAGAAGGAAGCTAGAGGATGGGAATTCAGTTGCAAGAGGGGAGAGGGGAAAACAACAGGTTTTGGAACCAGAGAATCTGTATTCATATCTATATCTGATACTAATTCCCTGTCAGACTTTAGAAAAATCACTTAGTCTATCTCAGCCTTAATTTCTTCATCTAAAAACTGGATGACAGACTTCTTCCAACTAGGAGAAATGCCTCACCCTTTGAATAACCCAAACTTCTGTCAAAAATAAACTTTTATTGGCATCTTTTGGTTTTATATCATCTGAATTTCTTCTTGTATCCTTACTTTTCCTTACCCACTTCCAGATAGCCATCCCAAATAATAAAGAATATTTTATTTATTTATTTTCTGAGGCTAGGGTTAAGTAACTTGCCCAGGGTCACACAGCTAAATAAAGAATATTTTAAATAGTTGTTTTTGTTTTTTCCAAAAACATGCAAAGATAGTTTTCAATATTCACTTTTGCAAAACCTCTGTGTTCCAAATAACATTTTTATTTTATTTTATTAAAGCTTTTTATTTTTCAAAACATATACATGAATAGTTCTTCAACATTAGCCCTTGCAAAACCCTGTATTCCAATTTCCCCCCATTCCCCCATGCCCTTCCCTAGATGACAAGTAGTCCAATATATGTTAAACATGGTAGAAATATAGGTTAAATCCAATATATGTATACATATTTATACAATTATCATGCTGTACAAGATAAAAAGAGAAGCAAAATAAAATGCAAACAAATAACAAAAAGAGTGAGAATGTTATGTGGTAAACCACACTCAGTTCCCACTGTCCTTTCCCTGGGTGTAGATGGCTTTCTTCATTACTGAACAATTGCAATTGGTTTGAATCATCTCATTGTTGAAGAGAGCCACATCCCTCAGAATTGATCATGGTATAATCTTGTTAAAGTGTATAATGATCTCCTGGTTCTGCTCATTTCACTCAGCATCAGTTCATGTAAGTCTCTCCAGGCCTCTCTGTATTCATCCTGCTGCTCATTTCTTACAGAACAATAATACTCCATAATATTCATATACCATAATTTATTCAGCCATTCTCCAACTGATGGACATCCAGTCAATTTCCAGTTTCTTGCCACTACAAAAAGGGCTGCCACAAACACCAAATAATATTAAAAAAGAAGAAGAAGAAGAAGAAGAAGAAGAAGAAGAAGAAGAAGAAGAAGAAGAAGAAGAAGAAGAAGAAGAAGAGGAGGAGGAGGAGGAGGAGGAGGAGGAGGAGGAGGAGGAGGAGGAGGAGGAGGAGGAGGAGGAAGAGGAGGAGGAGGAGGAGGAGGAGGAGGAGGAGGAGGAGGAGGAGGAGGAGGAGGAGGAGGAGGAGGAAAAAAACAGCAGACATGATCAATACCTTGAAAAAGTCTAAAAATATATGCCATATACTACACCTGTGGACCTCCTATCTCTGCAAATAAATGGGGCAAGAGTGTCTTCTCATTTCTCTTCTTTAGAGCCACATTTATTCTTTATAACACACTTTGGATTGATTTGTGGTTGTTTTTTCCATTTATACCATCATAGTTATGTGATTTTTTTTTTTTTTTTTTGGTACTCTCCTTACTTCCCTCTTTATCAGTTCATATAAATCTTTCCAAGTTTTTCTATATTCATCGTATCATTTGTTTCTTATAATCCACATGCTATATAACATTCATGTTTTATGATTTGTCTAGCCACTCCCCAATCTGGTCATCTATTTTGTTTATAGTTCTTTGCTACCATAAAAAAAGCACTATTATAAATATATTGGTGTGTATGGGAAACTTTTTTCTTCCCATTAATCTCTGAATCAAAGGGCGTGGATATTTCAGTCATTTTATTTGCATAATTCCAAATTGCTTTTCAAAAATGGTTGCACATATTCAGTTTCACCAAAAACGCAGCAGTAGGTCTACCTTCCCAACAACCCCTACAACATCAACTATTCCCATCTTTTGTCAAATTTGCCAGTTTGCTGGGTGTGAAGCAAAACATTAAGGGTTTTTTATTTGCATTGCTCATTATTAATGATTTGAATCTTTCATATATGGCTGTTAATATGTTTCTTCTGAGCACTGTTTGTTTATATAATCTGACCACCTACCTATTGTGAAATAATCTTTGGTAATATGTCTGCATCTAAACATGGACATGTGTACACATAGTCACATAGGTGTGTATAACATATGTGTTAATAGGCATGTATGATATACGTGGTCGTACATATGTAAATATATAAATTTTCTTAGATATATAAATATCCTGGAAATCAAACCTTTATCAGAGCAATATGACATAAACAATGTTAATTTTCAATTGTTTTGTCATGATTGCTCTATTTACATTGTTGAACATTGTTTATATTGCTTTTTTGGCTCTAGACTATCCTAATTGTTAAGAAGTTTTTCCTTAACATAGAGCAGAAATCTGCAATTCAACCTGCCAGTCTTACTCTCTTTTTCTGATCCATACTTCTCCAGCACATAAAAAATAACTAAGACCAATCATGGTCTAGAATACCTGTTATGGGGAGGCCGAAGCTGGTAGATCACTTGAGCTTGAGGGTTCTGAACTGCAGTAGGACTAAAGCTGTTGGATTGTCAGCACTAACTCTGAGATGATGATCCCTAAGAACAGGGTCTACCAGACTGCCCTAGAAGTGTCCACCCATTGCAGGTCAGAAAGGAAGGAGTTAAAGCTTCAGAGCTGATAGAGCAGGCCTATGAGTGGCCACTAGATTTCCAGTCTAGGCCAGATAGGAAGACTAAGTCTTCAAAAATAAAAAAAAATGATAAAAGATGGAAAGAGATAAAAATAAGAAAGAAACTAATAAATTCATTAAAGGAATATTAGTTCTGCCCTGCTACCCTCCTGCTCTGGGGCCAGACACAACACTGATGTCTATTTTAAATGCTTGAAAACAGTAATCATGTATACCCCCCCCCCATCCCACCCCATATACACACCTAAGACTATCTTCTCCAGGAAAAATATACCCAATTTCTTCAACTGATCGATCTTTTTATGGCATGGCATTCGGTCCCCTTAACCATCCTCATTACCCAACTCTAGTCATGCTCCAGTTTGCTAATGTCCTTCCTAAAATAAGCTGCCAATACTGAAAAGAATAAGCTTTCCATAGATGGTCTGAGCAGGGCCACAGGTTGCACTATTCTGGAGAACAAAAAAGAAATTTCTCCCCCCCAAGGCCTCTCATGTGGAAAGTGTGACTGTCTATGGAGGAAAGATAGCAACAAAAATCTGTCCTAGACAGGGCAAAGGTTTGTGGGATGGGAGGGAGGGCGGCACTGGGAAACAGAGGAAGAAAAAGATGAAGTGAAAAGAAAAGTTGTTCACATACCAAGAAAAGGACTGGCAAGTCTCCTTATGGAGCTTAAAACATTTCTACACACAAAGCCGTTTACTCCACTGTACCTTTGGTTTGATAGATAAATGCCGATACAAATAGATAGACAATGGATAGATAGAAAGATAAATATTGTTGTTTGTCCTTTGTTCTTGAAGTCTTGGAGCCTTCTGGATTCAGTGGCAAGATACGGATCCATAGATATGCACAGATGGCTAGATAAACAAATAGATGATGAATGAACAGATGAATGGATTGTTCCAGAGAGACCAGACTGGGAGGCAGAGAGTCTGTGGATGGATAGATGATTAGATGATAGATGGACAGAGAGATAGATTGACAGAGAGAAATGAATATTTATTAAGTGCTTATCACATGTCAAGTACTTTGCTTAGTGCTGGATATGTAAATACAAACAAGATAGTCCCTGCCCTCCAGGAGTTTACGCTCTAATGGAGGAAGACTAAGCACATAAGAGTA
>NC_133620.1:369552472-369580238 GCF_048593235.1 Sminthopsis crassicaudata
ATCACCTTGGACGATTCACTTCACCTCTGCCTGTCTCAGTTTCCTCAACCAGAAAATGAGGGTGATGATAATAACCTTAACCTCCCAGGGTTGTTGTGAAGGTCAATTAGCTAATATTTATAAAGTGCTTTGGAAAAACTAATTGTCACTATCATAAGCCACAGTATCGTTATTGTTATTATAAGCTGGAATGTCCAGAGAAAGATCAAGCATCTTGAGTCTATGACATATGAAAACTAATTACAAGAATTGGGCTTATTTAACATGGATAAAAGAAGACTTGGGAGGGCAGAGAGATGGAGGGGGTACATTATGAAAATCTGCAATATACAAGGATCTGGCTTCTTCTACTTGATTCCTGCAAGCAGCATGAAAAACATGGATAGACATTACCGAGAGACTAACCAAGGCTCCCAACCATTGGAGCTGTCCAAAAGTGGCATAGGTTTGCCTTTGGAAGGTGATGGAAAGATATTCAGTAGACAAAAGCAATTAGAAGAATTCAGAGATTAATGGGCAAATTCAGTGTGGCCAGGAGTCTCCAGTTACAATTACAATTGGGTTTCTGCCCATTGTAGATCTTCTCTCAGAGCCTGGGGACCCCTTGTTCAGTATTGCATGGTAGTGGGGATCTCTTTTGGATATTATTAATTAAGCGAGATCGTTACTAGGCTAGCTAGATGGTGCAGTGGATGTGATGAGGGGAGCCCTGAAACTCTCACTGTCTCTCTCAGATTTGGGGGAGAAAGCTTGGGAACTCCCTCAGAGAAGCTCTTCCCTGAGAGACCCTGCCCAGGGAGTCAAGATAAAGTGATTCTGTTTTCTGGGTGAGACTGGTTGAGTCCAGGACCATTGAATTGGAGATTAGCCCAAAGATACTCATTTAATTCCAAGATTTTCTGTTCTGGTTCCAGCTCAGGCTGCACCCAGCCCCCATCAAGAACAGCCCCCAACCCACACTTAAAACTACATACCAAGATAAGATCAAAAGGTCCATGATTTAGGCATAAAGAATGAGATTATAAGTAGATTAGAGGAACATAGGATAGTCTACCTCTCAAACTTGTGGAGGAGGAAGGAATTTGTGACCAAAGGAGAAATAGAGATCATTATTGATCACAAAATAGAAAATTTTGATTACATCAAATTAAAAAACTTTTGTACAAATAAAACTAATGCAAACAAGATTAGAAGGGAAGTAACAAATTGGGAAAATGTTTTTACAGTTAAAGGTTCTGATAAAGGCCTCGTTTCCAAAATATACAGAGAAGTGACTCTATAAGAAATCAAGCCATTCTCCAATTGATAAATGGTCAAAGGATATGAACAGACAATTTTCAGATGATGAAATTAAAACGATTTCCACTCATATGAAAGAGTGTTCCAAATCACTACTGATCAGAGAAATGCAAATTAAGACAACTCTGAGATACCACTACACACCTGTCAGATTGGCTAAGATGACAGGAACAAATAATGATGAATGTTGGAGGGGATGTGGGAAAACTGGGACACTGATGCATTGTTGGTGGAGCTGTGAAATAATCCAACCATTCTGGAGAGCAACCTGGAACTATGCCCAAAAAGTTATCAAACTGTGATCCAACAGTGCTACTACTGGGCTTATATACCAAAGAGATCTTAAAGAAGGCAAAGGGACCTGTATGTGCAAGAATGTTTGTGGCAGCCCTTTTTGTAGTGGCCACAAACTGGAAACTGAGTGGATGCCCAACAATTGGATAAATTGTGATATATGAATGTTATGGAATATTATTGTTCTGTAAGAAATGACCAACAGGAGGAATACAGAGAGGCTTGGAGAGACTTACATCAACTGATGCTGAGTGAAACGAGCAGAACCAGGAGATCATTGCATACTTCAACAACGATACTGTATGAAGATGTATTCTGATGGAAGTGGATATTTTTGACAAAGAGAAGATCTAATTCAGTTCTAATTGATCAGTGATGGACAGAATCAGTTACACCCAGAGAAGGAGCACTGGGAAATGAGTGTAAACTGTTTGCATTTTTGTTTTTCTTCCCAGCTTATTTTTACCTTCTGAATCCAATTCTTCCTGTGCAACAAGAAATTCGGTTCTGCACACATATATTGTATCCAGCATATACTATAACATATTTAACATGTATGGGACTGCCTGCCATCTAGGGGAGGGGGTAGAGGGAAGGAGGCGAAAATTCATAATAGAAATGAGTTCAAGGGATAATGATGTAAAAAATTACCCATGCATATGTACTGTCAAAAAAAAAAAAGTTATAATTATAAAATTAATTTTTTAAAAAGTATTTTTAAAAAACTGCCGCCAACTTCTAGGCTTCCATTAAATGATTCAAAGAGCCAACAGGGGGTTAATCCTTGCAGAGGACCTAACCTGCCATGCCATGCTATACCGAGGAACCTCTCTCCCTGGCATAGCAGCAAGGCTCTACCCGCTGAAATGATATTCTCTTTCAGCATTTCCCCCTCTTTATCTCTTTCTCACCTATTTCCCTAACAACCTCTCCATAGGGATTTCTCTGCTAGAAACTTTACTTCTCTGCCAGGACCTTGCCACCAAGGAATTCAGTCTTCTCATTCATGCATAGCAAAGGCTGACTTCCCAATGCCAATAATAAACTTCTTTTTGCCAGTCTAGCTTTTCGGGTTCATAAATTCCTTTATGAAGACCTCTGTGCTGCCAGAAGGGGTTCTCACAACTCCCTACCCTGCACTGAATCCTAGGGGAATCAAAGGGACCCTGCACCGAACCTAATCATTTAGGGACACAATCACGAGCCTCTTAATTTGACTCCCTGATCTTCAGGAACCCTAAAGCTCTTCGTTTGGTTCCCTGAACCCCTGTACTTCATCAGATGCAGCCAAAGACTCATCTTCCTGAGTTCTAATCTGGCCTAAGACACTTCCTTGCTGTGTGACCTTATGCAAGTCACTTAACCCTGTTTGTCTCAGTTTCCTTATCTGTAAAATGAGCTGCAGAAGGAAATGGCAAACTGCTCTATTATGTTTGCCAAGAAAACCTAAAATGAGGTCATAAAGAACTGAACATAACTGAAATAACAAGATCTTAAGTCAGGAAAACCTGAATTCAAATCTGTTCTCAGACCCTTACTAGCTGTATGACTCTGGGCAAGTCACTTAACCCTATTTACCTCAATTTCCTCCTTTGGAGAAGGAAATGGCAAAGCACTGCAGTATCTTTGCCAAGAAAACCCAAAACAATTAAAAACAAAAACAAGAAGCTGGTTACTGAGGTTCCTTCTCATCCTTGGATTCTGTGATTCTCATTCTGTGGTGACGCCTTCTGCGTTTCATCTAGGCTTTTTCTTCATAGGCATTATTAGCCCACGGAAGGAGGAGTTGTTAGTATCAATTACATTTTTAAATATGAAAAAATTGAAGCACAGATAAGTTTAGTGATTTACCCGGAGTCACACAGCTAATAACTATGGGAGAAAGAATTCGCATCCAGGTCTCCCAGACTGTTAAGTCTAGCATTTATACACTGTACCATGTTGCTTTTCAGTAGTGTTGGCTCCAAAGTCAGGGAAACTGGGGTCATATTCCTCTCTGACAGTTTCTTAGCTGTGAGACTATGAACAAGCCACTTGATTTTTATGATCTTCGGATTTTTTATTTTTAAAAACAAAAACAGGGTGGGTGGGGAAGGGTGGTGATGGGAATGGCTTATAGAAACTACTTGTCTTGAAGCT
The DNA here is from genome assembly GCF_048593235.1 of Sminthopsis crassicaudata. Taxonomy (NCBI): domain Eukaryota; kingdom Metazoa; phylum Chordata; class Mammalia; order Dasyuromorphia; family Dasyuridae; genus Sminthopsis; species Sminthopsis crassicaudata. The sequence continues at coordinate 369,556,205 of NC_133620.1, forward strand.
CAAATTAGGTAAAATATTTAAAGTGATTTACAAACCTTCCTGTTTTTCTTTGTTTCAAGAAAAGGTTCAAAAGAAGAGATCTGACAATTAATTCCCTCCCATCTCTGCAGGAGGATACTATGGAACCCATACACACAGATGGAAGGGGGAAGGGGGGGAGGTGCTTAACTGGTATGCTAATTCGTTTTACTGTTAATTTGTAATGAGGAACTGCTTTGCTTTCCCTTTGTTTTTTTCTTCCAAGTGGTAAGGGATGACTCTCTGGGTGAGCGTGGGGGAAGGGCAATATTTATGAAATAAAGTCATTGTAATAACAAAAGAGATCAATAAAAATTAATTTTTAAAAAGGTAGGATTCAATAGGAGGTGTTAGGGGAAGGGGGAAGCAGTGAAGTAAAAAATCAATAAAGCTTACTTTAAGATATTACATTAAAGAAATAGCAAATATATATATATATATTTTTTACTTCCCACATCCCCCTAGAGGAAGGATTAAAGGAAGGGTTAAAGAAAACAGTCCTCCATGTAACAAATATGCATAGTCTAGAAAAACTTATTCCCATTTTGGTCATGTCTAAAAATATGTATTTGGGGCTTCATTTTGTTGAAATTCAGAAGGAGATCCCCAAGAGGTTAGGGTTGCAGACCAGTGTCAGGAGCTGTCTCAAAAGAATTTGCAGGCTTGAACCCATCTCCAAGTCAAGGGGCAAAGTTGATTGTAACTGTAAAGCCAATAGAAGCAGGTTAAGGTCCAAAAGGATTTTAGCAAAGAACCAGGAGCAAGAAGACAAATTTATTGGAAAAACAGAGAGATCTGGTTAGAGGAGTGGTCTGTTCACTTCTGTCTCAGGTACTTGTCATCACTGACCAGCAGATTATCCGTATGACAGTCAGCAATGTTTGTAGGACTATCCTAAAGCCAGACATTGTTAGAACAATAGCACTCTAAGGTTGGGGGACTCCGGATTACTGCTATATTTCCCTTAGAAGTTGTACCCCCTTCAGTCTTGAGTCCATCACCTCTTGATTGGGAGGGAGATAGCATTCTTCATCACCGATTTGGAACCATGGCCGGCCATCCAAGAAAGCATGAGGTAAATGCTAGTTATGACAGTTATTTTCACATTTGTCTGATTCCCAGATTCCTTCCTTTAATTCAATGTTTGGTTTCATTTATGATGACTAAGTTTATCATTTCAAACTTCCCCTCTCCCTCTCTAATCCTGCTCCTCCAATATCTCAACTTGATTTCTCCATTCTCCGTTCATCTCCATTTTCCCAATCCCTCCTCCCTCTCTTCTAAAATCTTTGTTTAAAAGTTTTCAATAGTATTTTATTCTCCAAATACAAGTAAAGATAGTTTTCAACATTCATTTTTTGTAAGACTGTGTTTCAGATTTTTGTCTCTCCCTCTCTTACCTCCCCCTCCCCAAGACAGCAAGTAATGTGATTTAGGATAAATATGCACAATATTTGTCATGTGCATCACCTCCAAATTTTTAACCCAAATGAAACTGGTCTTGAGAAGACTGAAACCTGAGCTTCTTGGGCTTTGGGATGAATTGTGGGCCCCTAGTCACTCCACAGTTTTGGGAACATCCGGGGTCAATTATTTCTTTCTCTCTTATCATCCCAAACAAGCAGAAGATTCCTACATGCATATCCTCCCTGGTCCCCTCCTCCAGTTTTCCTGTGTCCCCAGGGATGGCCATTGTCCCCACTTCTGTAAATAAACAGAGCAGTTCAGACGTGTGCAGGACACAGGCCTGGAGACAAGAATCCCATCCTTTAAAGACTTAGTATTTCCATTGAATCCTCACGCTGTCTCCTCCTGCTTGCTCCTGATAATTAAGGTCATGAGTAGGCGCCTGAGCCAGGAGGGGACCAAGGCTAGGTCTGAACCTCATTTTTCAGAGAGAAAAAAATTAGTTTTGCTCTGAAGCTGGAATAGATCAGAATGTTAGAGCTGAAGGCATTAAGATATTATTATGGTAGGGATCAGTGTTAGAAATTGCTAGGGTACTAGAATACACCCTCTCTCTTCTCAGGATCATTGGCTCATACATTTAGAGCTGAAAGAAACCACTGAGACCATCCCCCTGGTTTTATAGATGAGGAAATAAGAGGCAAAGAGAATTAAGTGACATGTCCAGTGTCACACAATAAATGTCAGATGGGATTTTAACCCATCCACTAGGCCGTATATCTTAGAGATAAGGAACTTGAAACTAGAGAGAGCAAGTCACTTAATTAAAGTTACATAGCTAACGTTGCAAAACTGAGACTAAAACCTAGATCTCCTGACTTCCATTGCCACATTCCCTTTTTTACTACAGCAGATGTCTCTTGTAAGAGTCAGCATGAGTACCCAGCCTTCCAGTTGAGCAGGTCCACTATCCTTCTAGCTTCATCTTTCTGTCCTGTTTTTGGTATCTTGCCCTGCCCAAGGCCTCCGATTGTCCAGTGGTGGGACAAGAGGGGATACCTGGGTCTTGTTTCTTGCAGGCAGACAATTTACCCTCCCCACCCCACCCTCTGCTCAGGAAACAGGGCTGGTGAGTATGGAAACCAAGAGCCAAGACAAGGAAGTTTATTTTCCAAGAAACATCTAAACACATGAAGGATATTTTTAGCTGTGGCTCCCTTCCGGATTCCTGATCTAAACAACAGGCGAGAGAGAAATCTCACCAGACAGTACTGAATTTGTAGACAGCAACTGTTGGGATAGAGGAAGAGGAGTCTGATAATTCTAATCTTGTCTCCACTCTGAGCCATGTAGAATGAACTAGGATTGTCTGTCCCATCTCCCCTATCTCTTATTTCTCAGTTTCCTTGGGTTGTCCAATAAATGTCCTTGGGTAAAAAACAAACAATTATCAGATTATTCCTATAGATTTATAGAATTTCAGATTTGGAAGGGACCTCAGAAGTCACTTTATTAGCCTAAACCAAGAACTGCTTCTACAAGACCACTAGCTACTTTTTTTTTGAGGCAAAAGACTTTCCCAGGGTCATATGGTTAGTAATTATTTGAAGCTGGATTTGAACTGTGCCCTCCTGACTCTAGGATGTTTATTCACTGGGCCACCTAGCTGCTCCAGTCTGTACTTTTCTTTATTTGAAGACCTCCACTGAAGGTAAACTCACTACCTCTCAAGGCAGTTCATCCCAGTTTTCAGTAGCACTAATCATCTGGAAGTTTTCCCTTTTAATATGACACAATCTGTCTCTTTGTAACTTCCATGCATTGTTCTTAGTCCACTTTGGTCCACTGGAACCAAAGTGAACAAGCTTAATACTTCTTCCACAGTGTTTCAGGAACAACAACATGTACTTCCTTTCTTATCTTCTAAAAGTATAGGAGACTCAATATAAAGTCTTCCCAGTCTTCTCTTCTTCAAATTCAACAGTTCTCATCCAGTTTATCCTCACATGATTCTTGAGATCATTTCATTATTCTAAGTAGATGCTCTCCAGCCTCTTAATTATCCAATCAATAAGCATTTATTTAGTGGATACTAAGTGCTAAGCACTGTGCTAAGCACTAGGGATACACATATTTTAAAAAAAGACAGTATTCTTATCTCAAAAAGCTTACAATATAATGTGGGGAAAGACAACCCACAAGTGAAGCTGAAAGGGAGGTGGGATTATCTGGGGAGAGTATGGTGGAAAAGTCAGAGAAGTCCCCAAGTAGTACTTTAATTTCTTGAACAAGATCCTCTAGATTATTTGATTGGGGCAGAATGTATACAGTAGGACAGTCACTTCCATATTCCTGGATGCAATGTTTCTTTCAATGCAGTCACATTTGCATTGCTTTGGGGTTTTTGACTGCCATATTATACTTTTGGATGCTTCCTGAGTTTGCATGAGATGCATGAATGAGTCCATGATACATTCAAAACCCAAGATCTCTTTCAGACAAGCTGCTGTGCAGCCAAATGTCTCCCATCTTTTATGGGTAAAATTGATTTATTGAACTGAACTGTAGAAACTGACATTCACATCTATTAAATTTCATCTTATTTAATTCAACCCCATGTACTATCTTGGAGATATCTTTTGGATCCTGATTTTGTCATTCAAGATATCGTACTATTTATTCCTTTATGAAAGGCATTGATAAAAATGTTAAACAATATAACGTCAAGGGCAAATCCTTGGGGGCATGCCAGTAGAGATTTTCTTCCAAATAGACAATGGACCATTAATAACTTCTTTAGCTGGCTGTCCAAACCAATGCTAATTCTACCTAACTATGAATGTCTAGCCCATATGTCTCCATTTTGTTCACAAGAATGGCATGAAAGATTTTGTCAAATGATTTGATGAAATATAGGTAAAACATGATTATAATATTTCCCTGATCTACCCAACAAATAGCAAAAATGAAGTTAGATGGTCATTGCTCATTCTTCATAAAGAAATATTAAATGTTTGTGGCTATTAATTCCTTTTACTTTAAAAAATTTAATCATTTTTTTATTTCTAACTCCTATTTTAATTAACATCACATTAATTTCTGAATGTGCCTTTCCCTGTCCCAATAGTCATCTCCTGTAATGAAATTGTAACAAAAAAGAACAAAAGAGCAGTTAATCAAAACTAATACCCACTGACCATGTCTCACAGTGTATTCAACATTCCACAGCAATATTTCTCACCTCTGCAAAAAGAGGAAAGTGCATTTTCTCAGTTCTCCTCTGGAGTCAGATTGTCTACTATCTTGGAGAAGGGAGAAGGGAGGGAGGGAAAGAGAAAAATTTGAAACACAAAGTCTTACAAAAATGAAAACGATCTTTAAATGTATTTGGAAAAGTAAAACACAATTGAGGAGGGGGAAGCTATGTTTCCATATTATACATCTTACCAAAAAAAAAAAAAAAAAAAAAAAAAAGGCAAGAAAAAATAAAGACATTGAAAAAAATGTATTTCAATTATCACATAAAAGTTCATAGTTTTTTCCTGAGCTGTATAAGCATCTTTCATCATGAATCCTTTGGAACTGTTATGGATCATCTTATTGATCAGACCAGCTAAGTTTTTCACAGTTGATCATGGTTAAAATACTACTGCTACTGTGTACAATGTTCTCCTGATTCTTTTTACTTTGCTTTGCATTAGGTCTTTCTGAAAGCATCTTGCTTGTCACAATAGTACTCCATCACAACTTGTTCAGCCTTTCCTCAGATGATTAGCACCTTCTCAATTTCCAATTCTTTGCCTCCACAAAAAGAGCTGCTAGAAACGTTTTTGTTCCTTTCCCTTTTTCTTTGATCTCTTTGGAATAGTTAGTTATGATAATAACCTAACTTTTTATTTTTGGATTTCTGTTCTTTACACTGCTATAGTCATTACGTACATTGTTTTTCTGGTTCTATTCACTCTGCATTCATGCTGCCTTTTCTAGTCATTCACTAATCATCCTTTTAAAGGACATTCTAACATTTTGGCAGGAATAGAAGTCACTGAAGGCAAAACAAAAGATTAAAGGATACTCATCTGAAGAAATAGCTGGGCCAACTGTAAGTTTCTTTGAGGATCAGGAGTTCTGGTGTGTATTTGAAGGAAGAATAGAAGCCAATGTATAAGGTGAAGATAGAGGGAATGAAAAAGAACAATTAAAAAGGCAAACTTCTGAAAGAGATGAGAAGAGAGAGAATTGTGGAAACAGCACTAAGGACTCTTTTTGTTTTTAAAAATATTAAGAAATAATTTTTTACTCTTATAATCTGAAGTCCTAGGTCTCACCAGACTGAAAAAACCTTTGAAGAACCTTGTCAATCTTCCTTAAGTAAAAGACTTAATTAGGGTGTTAAGAAGACAATGTCCTAACCTGGAGTTCTTGGTTTTATTTAATCAGTTTTCAGAACTGAAATGAACCAAATCAGTCAGTCAATGAGGATTTAGTAAAGATTTACTATGTCCCAAGCACTGTGTGTGGAACTCTGGTGATATGATAACACCTCCTTTGAGAAATGTACATTCTGAGCAGAATCATGAGATCAATGTACACAATAACAACAAGATTATATGATGATCAATTCTGATGAATGGCTCTCTTCAACAATGAAATGATTCAGACCAGTTCCAATGAGCTTGTGATGAAGAGAACCACCTACATTCAGAGAGAGGACTGTGGGAACTGAGTGTGGGTCACAACATAGCATTTTCACTCTTTTTGTTGTTGTTTGCTTGTATTTTATTTTCTTTCTCATTTTTTTTCTGTTTGATTTTATTTTTCTTGTGCAGCAAGGTAATTGTATAAATATGCATGCATATATTGGATTTAACATATTTTTAACATGTTTAACATATATTGGACTACTTGCCATTTAGGGGAGGGTGTGGGAGAAGGAGGGAATTAGCACACAAGGTGTCCATGGGTTAATGAAAAATTATCCATGCATATGTTTTGAAAATAAAAAGCTTTACTAAAAAATAAAATAAAAAAGATATGAGATATAAATAAAAAGCAAATAAAGAAAAAAAGAAATGCACATTCTAAAAGAAAAGATCACATGCAAATAATTATGTGTGTGATGGTATTCAATTGTTTTTAGTAGTGTCTGACTCTTCATAAGTTCATTTGAAGTTTTCTTGACAGAGATAGTGGGATGGTTTGCCATTTCCTTTTCCAGCTCATTTTGTAGCTCATTTCATAGCTCATTTCCAGCTCAGGAACCTGAGGTGAACAGGGTTAAATGACTTGGCCAAGGTCACACACCTTGTGAATCTCTGAAGTTGGATTTTAACTCAAGGTCCTCAAAACTCCAGGGCTGGACACTCACCACCTCGCTGCCCCTAAACAACTATGTACACAAAAGAAATACATAGTGTAAATAGAAAGAAATCTCCAAGGGAACAACTCAAGAGTAGGAGAAGGGAAGTAAGCAGTGGAAAATAGGATAAACCTGAGCCTTGAAGGAAACCAAGAAGCCTGACATGGAATACATTCCAAAAGTTGGAAGATGGAGTTATGAGTGGAAGGAATACCAAGAAAGTCAGTGTCTCTGATTCACAGAGTACAATGGAGAGCTTAGCAAAAGGTTCCAGAAGACTGGACAAATAGAAAAAGGCCAGGCAAGGAAAGACTTTCCTATTTCCTAAATCTAAGAATAGAGACTTTTGATTTATGATAAGAATGAGAAGATTGCTTAATGAATCCAATTAAGAGAAGTATTTTTTGTTCATTTTTGATCAGGTAGAAAAGAAAGTAGTAGTTCCCTCTTAGAGGGAGAGGCTCATGAGTGAGTAATTGATTTCAGGAAGATATTTCTCTAAGGGTGTTCCTATATTCATATCATTATTGTAAGCTATAAGTAATAAAATAAAACAAACACTAATTATCTTGTGGAATTCTCAGTTTTTGTTTGCAGAGTTCTATGAAATCTAAATTAATATTGCTTGGATGAGAAAAAATTCCCATGAAAAAGAATGGAATTCTGCCCATTTGGACTGTTTTTATGCAGAAACACTTATAAATATTAATAAATTCTCCTTGAAAGATTTTGATTAATATACAAAGTACAGAGTTTTCTTCCTCAAGATGCCATCCTAGTACAGTAAAAAGAGTGGACTTGGATTCAAGGGTCCTAAGTTTGAGTCCTCCTGAATTCAGGGAAATCATTTGACCCTTCTATCCTCAGCTTTTTATCTGAAAATTGAGGAATTTGAACCAGATGGTTTAGAGATATGATTCTACAGTTGACCTCTGCAAGGAGACCCACCTGTTTATCACAGATTTGTGCAAAAGATACAACTGAAAATTTTGAAGAATTGTGGAATGTAAAGGATGGTCTTTAATCTTAGTAAACTAGGAGAGATTGTCTGCAAGGAGAGGGTAGAATATTGCCAAGAGATATGTGGGAAAAAAGAGGCTTAAGGCAACTACTAAAGAAAATGAAACAGTGGGACCTCATCACATTTTCAGGCAGTTTGCCCCTGACTGGTTTGAGGAGTGTAGAGAGAAAGGTTTGCCAATAAGATTGAACTGTGTTATAGAATTATAGGTTATTAAACTCAGAATAACAGGTTGAAAGAGTTCTGTGATATTTCAGAAAGGTAGAATTAAGTTCAAGAAATGCTGAAGAGGAAAATTACGCTTTTGATATATATGGCGGAGGAGAGAACTTAACTGAGCTTTCCCAAATTTCACTCTAACTAACTCTAAAGTAATGCCTCAAATCCAATTCTAGAATAGCAGAGCCAACAAAAAATTGGGTGAAACAATTTTCCAAATCAAGACAACATAGAAGATCAGCAGGAAAGGTCTTTCTCACCATGGTAGTGGTGGTATAAAGAAAGGGCAGATCTCATATCACAGGCCCTGGCCCTGTAAACCAAAAGTGGAAGTGATTTAGAAGTGGTTGTATTATGTCTTGGTCAACCTTCCATTTAGGGGAGGGAGTGAGGGTAAGAAGGGGAAAAATTGGAACAAAAGGTTTGGCAATTGTCAATGCTGTAAAATTACTCATGCATATATCTGGTAAATAAAACGCTATTAAAAAAAGAAGAAGAAGTGGTTGTATTGCTTTAGCACTAGCTTTGGGAGCCCTCAGTCCACTGAAAGGATGGGGGGAGAGCAAGGTGGCAGGAGATTGCACAGGATACTTTGCTAGTGCTGAGTACAAGATCCTGTTGTATTGCCCATACACAAGAATAGTAGTTATAGCCTCAGGAGAACAAGGGTAGTTCCAGGATGGAGAAGAATATTTATGGACACTCACAGGATCTGATTTCCAAGATGGAGAGGAGAACTAGCAACTGCTACTACAGGAGATCAATGGATGTGGTCATAGTTCAGGGACTGGAAGCATGCCAGCACTTGTGGCAACAGAGAACCAAAGTTCCTTCATGGATAAAGATCAGCACTTGGAAAGGAGAACAGTGACCATAAATCTCCCTAAATCAAACTACCTTACAAGAATAAAAAACCTACAGAATCCCAGAGCTAGCTCTGAAAATAGCAAGAAAGGCCTGAGGTTAGGATAGTATCCCCTCTACTCTTAAGAGCAGAGTCCAGCTTTAATACAAAGTTAAAAGCAAAGAAATAGCCAACAACAACAACAAAAAGAGACTGCTCATAACAAGTTAATATGATGACAGGGAAGATCAAAACACAAACCCAGAAGAAGACAATGATTTCAAAGCAGCTATAAGCAAAGTCTTAAAGAAAAATTTGAAATGGATACAAATCCAACCAGAACTTCTCAAAAAATATTTTAAAAATTAAAGGAGAGAGATTGAGGAAAAATTGAGGAAAAAAATGAGACCAATGAAAGAAAATAATGAAAAGAGAGTCAAAAGCTTGGTAAAAGCTTTACTGAAGAGAAGAATATCCTAAAAAGTAGAATTAGACAAGTGGAAGCTAATAATTACATTAATCACCAAGAAATAATGATACAAAATTAAAAGAATGTAAAAATAGAAGAAAATGCAAAGGATCTCCTTAGAAAAACAAATGATGTGAAAAACAGATTGAAGAGAGATCATATAAAAATTATTGGACTACCTGAAAGCCATGATCAAAAAAAGAACTTAACATATTTCAAGAAATTGCCAAAGAAAACTGTCCTGACATTGTAGAGCCAGAAGGTGAAATAAAAATTGAAAGAATCCACCAATCACCTTCTGAGAGAGATCCCAAAATGAAAACTACCAAAAATATTATGGGCAATTCCAGAGTTCCCATGTCAAGGAGAAAATATCTTAAGCAACTAGAAAGAAATAATTCAAATGTTGTGGAGCCACAATCAGGGTGACACAAGATTTATCAGCTTCCACATTAATAATAAGCCTGATTGGTCTTGGAATATGATATTTTGGAAAGCAAAGAAATTAGGATTATAACCAAGAATAACCTATCCAGCAAAACTGAATATAATTCTTTAGAGGAAAAAATATGAATATTTAATGAAATAAAGGACTTTCAAACATTGCTGATAAAAAGACCATGGATGAAAAGAAAATTTGACTTTCAAAAACAAGACTCAAAAGAACCATAAAAAGGTATACATGAAAGAGAAAATCATAAGGGAATCATTAAGGGTGAAATGTTTACTTTCCTATATGGGAAGAGGATAATTGTAACTCCTAAGAAGTTAATCATTATTAGGGTAATTACCCGATCTAAAAAGTGTCAATCATAAAAAAAAATCATCAGAATGGTAGTTTATAGATGGTATAGTAGATAGTGGGCTGGGCCTGCAATCAGGAAGATTGTTTAAATCCCATAAATCATTTAATCCTATTTGCCTTAATTCCACATCTGTAAAATGAGCTGGAGAAACAAATGGCAAACCACTCTAGTATCTTTGCCAGGAGAACTCCAAATGGAGTCATAAAGAGTTGGATTAAACAACAATAACAAATCATCAAAACCATCTGGTGCTGGCTAAGAAAAAGAATGATAATTCAAGTATACAGTACAGAGTGGTAAATGACCATAATAATAGAGTATTTGACAAATTCAAAGATCTAAGATTTTGGGACAAGAGATCAGTATTTGACCAGAATTTCTGGGAAAACTGGAAAAGTTTGGCAGAAACTAGCTATAGATCAATATCTCACACTGTATGCCAATATAAGAACAAAATCAGTATATGATTTGGACATAAAGGATGATATCATGAGTAAAATTAAAGGAACATAGAATATTTAATCTATTAAGATTTAGGGTAACTATTTTTGCCCACCTGCATTTTTTATTTCCTTCACAAGCTAACTGTACACTGTTTCAAAGTCCGATTCTTTTTGTACAGCAAAATAACTGTTTGGGCATGTATACATATATTGTATTTAGTTTATACTAACATATTTAACATGTATTGGTCAACCTGCCATCTGGGAGAGGGGGTGGGGAGAAGGAGGGGAAAAATTGGAACAAAAAGTTTGGCAATTGTCAATGCTGTAAAAATTACCCATGCATATATCTGGTAAATAAAAAGTCATAAAAAAAAAGATTTATGGGTAAGAGAAAAATTTATGACCATATAAGAGATAGAAAGCATTACAGGATTTAAAATGGATAATTTTGATTATATAAGTTAAAAAGGTTTTGTACAAACAAAACCGATGTAGCCAAGATTAGAAAGAAAGCCGGAAATTAGGAGAATTTTTTTTTAATTGCAAGTCTCTCTGATAAAGATGTAATTTCCTAAATATATAGAGAAATTAGTCAATTTAATTTCTTTTATTTTTTTATTTTTTGCTTTTTATTTACAAGATATATGCATAGGTAATTTTTTAGCATTGACAATTGCAAAACCTTTTGTTCCAATTTTCCCCCTCCTTCCTCACACCCCTTCCCCCAGATGGCAGGTTGACCAATACATGATAAATATGTTAAAGTATAAGTTAAATACAATATATGTATACATGTCCAAACAGTTGTTTTGCTGTACAAAAAGAATTGGACTTTGAAATAGTGTACAATTAGCCTGTGAAGGAAATCTAAAATGCAGGCGGACAAAAATAGAGGGATGGGAATTCTATGAAGTGGTTCATAATGAGTCAGTTTTATAAGAATAAAAGTCATTCCCCAAATGATAAATGGTCAAGAGATATGAAGAAACAGTTTTCAGAAGAAATCAAAATTATCTGTAGTCATATAAAAATGCTGTACATCACTATTAATTAGAGAAATGAAAATTAAAACAATTCTAAGGTTCCACCTCATGCCTATCAGATTGGCTAATATGACAGAAAGGGAAATTGACAAACATTGGAGGAAATGTGGAAAAATTGAGATACTAGTGCACTTTTGGGCAGCTAGTTGGCACATTGGATAAAGCACTGGATCTGAAGCCAGGAGAAGCTAAGTTCAAATCTTCCTCAAACACTAGCTGTAGGATCCTAGACAAGTCACTTGAGTAGTCTTGCCTCAGTTGCTTCATCTGTCAAATAATCTGGAGAAGAAAATGTCAAATCACTCCAATATCTTTGCCAAGAAAACCCCAAAAGGGGTCATGAAGAGTTGAACATGACTGAAAAACAACTAAGCAACAAATGCACTGCTGGTGAACTTATCTTGCCATTTTGAAAAACAATTTGATACTAAACCCAAAAATCTGTAAATCTGTGAATATTTTTGACCCCAAAGAAATTAAAGAAAAGGAAAAATATTCTATATGCCCCCCAAAATTAGATTTTTTTTTTGTTCTAGCAAAGAATTGGAAATTGAGCAAATGCCCATTAATAGGGAAATGGACAACAAACAAATCAGACCATATGATTTTAACAGAAAACTATTGTGCAATAAGAAATGATGAGCAGGATGCTTTCAGAAAACCTGGGAAGACTTCTATGGACTTATACACAATGAAATGGGCAGAACTAGGGAAACGTGCGTAGTATAGCAATGACTTAGCTATTTTTGACAATACAATGATCCAAGGTTTTATGATGAAAAAAAAAATGCTCTCTCTCTCCAGAGAAAGAATTAATGGAATCCATATGCAGATTGAAACTTCTTTAGAAAAGAGGAAAAAAAAAAACTATAATTCTTGGAAAGTCTGTATTTTCAGATTTTCAGACAATTGGAGTTAAGTGACTTGCCCAGTCACACAGCTAGGAAGTATTAAGTGTCTGAGATCAAATTTGAACTCAGGTCCTCCTGACTTCAGGGCTGGTTTTCTATCCACCTAACTGCTAGGTCTGTATTTTCTTTTGCAATAAGACTAATGTGAAAATGTTTCACATGACTCCACATGTACAATCTATATTAAATTGCTTGCCTTCTTGGGGGGGATGAAAGGGGGAAGAGAATTTGGAACTCAAAAAATTTTTAAATGTTAACATTTTTTGTTTTCACGTAATTGAGAAAAACATTAAAATTAAAAACAAAAACAAAAAAAAAAAAAGAAGAAAGAAAGAAAAAGAAAGCACTTTTCTTCAATTAGAGCTGTCCAATAGATCTGCCTCACAGAGAACATTATTTGAGATTTTCAAACTTTCTAGTTTTGGGTTTCCCATGGGAAGTATGTATAGATAGATATAGGTTGGCTAAATGTGGCTCATGGGAAGTTGCATAGATTTCTCAGGAATCTGTCTCACTTTTCCCTATAGGATACCGAGGTTTCTCCCTTGAGGAAAGCCAGAGACAGGAAGAACCATGACTGGTTTCTTGAGTTCCTTCCCTTACCAATGTCTAAGAGTGGTGTTGGACAAGAATTGTATCTATCTGCTCCTGCCTCCAAATATTGCTGGTCTGGGAGTATGAATCTGGTTTAGAACAAAAATCAGTGACCAGGTTCCTGTGGTTGTTTGTCTTTTGTTCTTGAAGAGGACCAATAACATCATGAAGGTGATGTCTTGACTTTCAAGTGAGCTAGATTTGAGGCAGAGCTGTGCAAACTCATCAACCTCACTTTTTCCTCCAGAATATCAACGTTCAGTGGCAAGATAGAATCAAGATGATGGGTAATGGTCCCATCAATCTCTAGTCCTTAAAGGGAAGGATAGCCCCAAATGTATGTACTCTGGCTTGGTGACTCCTATCAAACACTGATTATATCACATAGCAAAGAAGTAGTAAGCCCATTCAATCTAAGCATCAGAAATCAAGAGATATGACACAGAAGATAAACCATTCTCTCTATCCAGAGAGAATGAAAGTGCACCTGGGAGTGAGAGATCTGAGCTCAAGCCAAAATAATCTCTCTGACCTTACTGAAGGGGAAATTTCCTGGAGTATCTAGGGAAACAAGCTACTTTTCTATAAGCCTCCCCTACACATTTGCAGCCTCTAAAATCTTTCCATGTGTTTCTTCTGAAGATTTCTGGAAGCACCCTAAAACCATCTCTGCCCTGTATGCTGGTCCTCTGGTTGTATTTTCTCCTGCAATTCTGAGTCAAATCTTCTAAATCTGCATGTAAAATGTAAGAGATACTGACTATGTAGCCCTCCCAAAGACAATTTTTGTGGATCTACAGAAAATGAGTTTATATCCCCACACTTTTATTCATTTACAAAAATCAATGTACTTGGGTGAAAGCCTAATTACATATGTTAAATCCCTCAAAATTCACTCAAGGACAAAAGGAGAGTTAGTAAGAACTATCCCAAGAATCATAACAATGAGGAAATTAACATGGCCTGAGCCTTTGAGAAACCAGAGTGATGGACTTAAAGACATGATTTTGCTTGGTCCCGACACTGAGTTTACATGGCTCCTGTAAGTGTCTAGATCTGATTTTTATTTTTATTTTTTGCAGGGGGGGGAGGAGGGAGAATTATTTTTTATAGTATTTTATTTTTCCAAATACATGCAAAGTAGTTTTCAACATCTACCTTTGCAAAAGCTTGTGTTCCAAATTTTTCTCCCTCCCTCCCTTCCTTCTCACTTTCCCAAGGCAAGCAATCTGACAAAGGTTAAACACGTGCAGTTCTTCTAAACATATTTTGATATTTGTCATGCTGTACAAGAAAAATCAGATCAAAAGGGAAAAACAAACAAACACCACCACTACCAAAAAAGATGAAAATACTATGCTTTGATCCACATTCAGTCTCCATTGTTCCCTCTGAAGGCAGAAGGTACTTTCTATCACGTGCCTTTTGAATTATCTTGGATCACCTCAGTGTTGAAAAGATCATCACATAATCTTTCTGTTATTGTTGTACAGTGTTTTCTTGGCTCATTTCACTTCATGTTCAGTTCATGTAAGTCTTTCCAGGCTTTTGTGAAATCGTTTTGTTCATCATTTCTTATAGGACAACAATATTCCATAACATTCATATACCATAGTTTATTCAGCCATTCTCCAACTGATGGGCATCCACTCCGTTTCCAGTTTCTTGCCACTACAAAACAGGCTGCTACAAACATTTTTGCACATGTGGGTTCTTTCCCTCCTTTTATTATCTCTTTGAGATATAGACCTAAGAGTGAAACCGCTTGATCAAAGGGTGTTCAGTTTGATAGCCTGTTGGGCATAGTTTCAAATTGTTTTCCAGAATGGGGGGATCAGTTCACAACTCTACCCACAATGCATTAGTGTCCCAGTTTTTCCACATTCCCTCCCAACATTTATGAATATCTTTTCCTGTCATCTTAGCCAATCTGACAGGTATGAGGTGGTACCTCAGAGTTGAAAAAAACATATAATTTTAAGATTTACAAAACACATAAATACTCCATTTTATAACACCTTATTTAGGAGATGCTATCATTTATCATCTCCATTTTAAGATACATTTTTATTTATTTTGTTAAATATTTCCCAATTATATGTTAAAATATTTTAACACATTTTTTTAATATTTTGATTTCCAAATTCTCTTCCTCCCTCCCAAATCTCTTACCTCTTTAAGAAGGCAAGCAATAAAATATATTTATTACTATGGGCAAATAACAGGTCAATATCTGAGGCAGGACTAACTCCATTATATGTTGTCCAATCTCTTATCCACTATGCTTCCTCAGTTATCTCATCTTTCTTAGAACATGTAGTCTCTCTCCCCTCTCTCCACAATCATCTTTCTATAGCAAATACACAAAATTCAGATCCTGGAAACTAGATGCCCATTCGTTAGGGAGCACCTAAACATGGTACACAATAAAAGCAAGATTATATAATTAATTGTGATAGATTTAGTTCTTCTCAGCAATACAGTGATTCAAGACAATTCTAATAAACTTGTGATGAAAGATTCCATCTGCATCCAGAGAGAGAACTATGAAGATTGAATTAGGATCAAATCATATTATTTTCATCTTTTTTTCTGTTTTTTCTTTATTATGGCTTTTCCTTTTTGGTCTGATTTTTCTTTCACAACGTGACAAATATAGAAATGTGTTTAAAATTATTGTATATGCATAAGTATATCAAGTTATTTGTTGTCTTGGGGAGAAGGGAAGTAAGGGAGGAAGAAAAAATTTGGAATTCAAAATCTTATAAAAATGAATGTTGAAAACTATCTTTATATATTATTGAAAAAATAAGATACTATTGAGAAAAACTGTATGTTTTTGTTATTATTATGTTGATGATTAATATCAAATGGAACGAAATGAAGAGTAAGTAGTGATAATTTTAATAGTGGATGAACAGAAAGTGGATGGCACATAGTCTCGAGATGTTTATTGACTGTCTACAGTAGCCCTCCCAAATATGCCTTCTGTGGGTAAACAAAAATGAGCTTATATTCCAATGCTTTTATTCAATCACAAAAATCAATTATTTTCTTTGTGCCATAATTCATCAAACACAAAAGAACAATAACATTTTTTAAAATTTAAGCTCGATAAAACATGAAAATGAGCAATATGAAATGGCAAACCATAAATAGGACGCAGTGTTTTTTGGTTTGCAATGTCTCTAGGACTTAAGGCTTGGGACGGGGGAAAAAGTTAGCCCCCCTGTCCATCCTTCCTGAGAGGAAGGAGGTCAGAACTGAAACAGGATTTAGCCGATCCTGTCTGAGGAGAGCTGGGGGCCACTAGAACAGGCAGTTGCAGTGAGGACATGTGTAATCCCTTTCCTAGGGAGGGAGGTTTAGGGGGTTTAATCTCTTAGATGGGGGAGAAGGAATTTTTCAAAATGAGAAAGGTCCTCCTCCACTCGGGGTAGCTGGGAACAAAAAGCTGAATGACCCCAGCTGGAGGTGGCCATTCCAGGACCCCCAGGGGAGGACATTTGTCTCTTGCTTCTGACAGTTGGAATTCCCACTGGAAGTAGAACAAGCAGCCCCAGAGCTGTCCTGAGAACCCCTGGGCTGGGAAATAGGACCCCTGGGTCTTCCCTCCCGGGCCCCCTCTCTGGATGACCTTGGGCCAGAATCAGTGAGTGAGCTGGCACGTTATTCCTTCCCTGGCCCAGCATGCCCCGCTCCGCCCTCCCACCTTGGTTTTCTCGTGTGCACAGAATAGAGCCCGGCCAGTTTGTTCCCTGTCACTGGACAAGCTGTGCTCATTCTGGCCCCTAGACTGTCCCGGCCTCACACAGAGGCATGATGGGAAAAACCAGGACTGATTCTGCAAGTTATTATTGTAGGGTCACCCTCTAGAGGGGAGGGGGGGCCTAGTGAGGGGCAATGGCTTGGGGGAGGGGTAAAGATCTCTTGGCCAACGCTGCTTTTGTTCCAGTTGGTCCCAGAGACCTTGTGCTCTAGCTCCATCTCCTCTTCTGGCTGAGACTATTAATGGAAGATGCTAAGCATGCCCCCTAATATTTCCAAGTATCTCGGGCCCCTGTATTCTTTGCGGAAAGAAGCCTATTGGATGGGGTTTTCCGGGTTAAAGGTGGAATACTTTTGCTTTGGAAAATGGGATTCACCCTCATTGTGGCTCCGAAATCAGAGGAGGAACACCAGTGTTCGTCTAGTCCAACTCTTTTATTTGATACAGAAGGAAAATGAGGATGGGGTTATGAAGGTGCCAAGTGACCGAGGCAACATTTATGCAAGTCTTAGAGCACAAATCCAACCCTGAAGCTAAAGCCTTCCTGGGGGAAACGTGAGGAAGAGGATCCATTCATCCCCAAAGAGAAAGAGCTCTGGGACTTTCCAGGTGTCCAGGCTAGAGGATCTGTAGGTCTCCAATTAACACCACACCCCCCCAGCCAACCACAACCATTCCCCCATCACTCACAGGCTATCCCAGCCAAAGCCCAAGGGAGCCGGAGAGCCAACGTCCAAGCCCCCAGGCCCTCCCTGCTACGGCTGCTGTTATGGAAACTAGTCTGGGCGCTGGGAGCTCGGGACATGCCGCCAGTGGTGACTCGGGATCGTGTGCGAGGAAAGGGGGAGGGTGTGGAGGTAGTGAGCAGTTCCCATGGCTATTTATTGGTAGTCACGCCAAGTGTAGATGGTGGTTAAGGTCAGCAAGAAAAGAAACTATTTAATGCTTGTGAGTTCCCGCTGGGGCTCCCCTCTGACTGAACTGGAGAAACCCAAGTACTTGGGAAGAGATTAAACAGCCTCCAGCTAAAAGGGTCCCTAAAGATCACCCAGCTCAAATTGTTCTTGTTATCAAGAGGGGGAAGGAAGCCCTTCAAGATGTCATAAACATTTGCCAGACTGCACTAACTCCAGTGCAGTTAATCTGTACGGTTTCACCAAATGCACATTCCTGAAAGGTCATCCTCTAATCTGCTTTAAAGTAGCCATAAACTCGGAGTTTGGGACCTTTGGGAAAGGAAATCTCTTTGGTTTTTTTTTTTTGTTTGTTTGTTTTTTCAATTTGGGAGTGAAAAGGGATTAGGGATGGGGACCAGGATTGGGATAAAGTAGCAAAAAGAAAAGAGAAGAACAGAAAGAAAAATAAATGAAAAGAAAAAAGCTCATTGAGGCACTTTTTTCAAAAAATGCAGAGAAAAAGAAGGAAGGAATGGATAGAAAGGAGGCTAGATAAGCAGGACAGCTTTGAAAGCTATACAGATTTATTGTATTCTATGTTGTTGGGCTTTTTAAAAAAAAACAAACTATGAAGGAGAGACTTGCAGTTTTATATACAACCCTCTGATTCTGTACGATGTATATGCAAATGTTTGTGGAGTTTTTTTGTGTCAGTTTTGGAAAACAAAAAAATTTTTAAAAGAAAAAGTTTGTTAAAAGAGTCACATATTTAGAGCCTTAGCTCTAATGTTCAACTCTTATTTTACAGATGCGAAGCCTGAGCATCTCCTCTGTATATATTTTATATAGACACAGTTGTTTGCACATCATCTCCCCGTTAGAATGGGAGCACCCTGAGGCCAGGGGCTGTGTTTTCTCATCACTCAGACAGTGCCTGGCGCATATTAAATTATTAATAAATGCTTATTGACTAAGTGATTTGTCCAAGCTAATAAAAGGCAGAACTGGGCTTCAATCCAAGTCCCATAACTTTAAATCCAGCACAGCAGTTGGAGTGCCAGGAATGGCATCAGGGAAACTAGAATTCAAACATGACCTCCTGATACTGGGCAAGTCCCTGAACCTCCTGTGCACCTCAGTTTTCTCATTTGTAAAATGGGGATAATAATAGCATCTACCTCTATAGTTTGTTATGAAATTCAAAGGAGGTACTTATGTCTGTTGCTTGGCATATATACCAGTAGAAATATATATATATATATATATATATATATATATATATGTATATATATATATATATATATATATATATATATATATACTAAAAATGTTATCTGTTATTATTACCAAAATTGGTAGAAATTTATGTTAAAGCCAAAACCTGACTCACTGTCTCCTTTCACTATCACTTCACCCTGCGTCCCTTTAGAATCAAACAGATCAATTCCTCTTAAGTGTGTGAAACCTTTCAGGTATTAGAAGATATTTCTCTTTCTTTCCCCCAAGTCTTTTCTTCCCGTAACTAAAGGTCCACAATTATTACAAGTGTTTCTTAAATGATTCTAACGCAAATTGTGTCCTCCTTGACTTTGGAAACTCTCCTCCAATAGAGACTCACCCTTCAGGGCAGTTAAGTGGTTTCATTAAGATTAGCTCAGAACTGCTCCCAGGAGCTTAAGAGGTCTCATTCCGAGGGAGAAGTCCGATATTTCTATTGAGTGGCTTGAAACTCCAAGATAAGTACTTTCTGTTCACTGGAAATCTAGGCCTGGGGGCGTTGACTTCTGTGACCTGGGCTCCATAGAAAGCCCTTCTCTTCTCACAATCCCTCAGGCTCCCTC
Source organism: Sminthopsis crassicaudata (assembly GCF_048593235.1). Lineage (NCBI taxonomy): Eukaryota > Metazoa > Chordata > Mammalia > Dasyuromorphia > Dasyuridae > Sminthopsis > Sminthopsis crassicaudata. The sequence goes on from NC_133620.1 coordinate 369,575,848, forward strand.
AGGGGTGGCCCGGGTATGGGGGGAGGGGGGAGCAAGAAGTGAAAAACTGAAGAGAAGGTGTGCCTGTGGTCTGAGGAGACCCAAGCAAGTTTGCAAAAGGCACTTTCTGTGTCTTCCCACTTACAGAGAAGGAAAGAACTGAAACACCTTCTAATCTGGAGAAAGAGGAAAAATGATCTGTGACATCTCACTTTGCAGGTTTGGGGAGAATGATTCCCCGTTATCCATAAAGATTCTGATTGTGTTGTTGAGAGAAAGCTACGTGGTATTGATAGGGTAGAGGAGAAAACTTCAGTACCTGGGGATGATTATTAACAGAAAGCCAGAATTTTACTTTGCAAGCTATTCCCTGAGGCAAGCAGTGAGGATCACAGATCACAGATTATTTTATCCCTTTGATCTTAATTGAACTTTTGTTATTTTTGAGGACTTTTACTGGAGTCCAAACACCAGATTCAATCTCCCGTAGAATTCTTAGCTGATTTCTTTGCATTGATAAGCCTTCACATCTCCACAGTTACTGTATTGAATCCGAAATTCAAAATATGATGCTATTTTTCCCTTATAAAGACCTATTTGTATCCCCTTTTCCTTGCTTAAAAACCCATGTGGATTTAGCCTGTTGTTAACAGGGTAATAAAATCTTTGCCTCGATTTGGAGATGTAAGCCTAGAAATTCTTTTAAGATACCTCACGACATCAACCCATTACTTCAATATGCTTTTGGGGTCCCAAACCCCAACATTTGGAAATTCTATATGGAAATTCTTGAAACCCTAATATATTTTTTGAGTTCAATGCTTCTATACCCTCCCAAACTCCATCAGTATACAGTATATGAGTTCAAAATCAGCCTTAGACATTACTAGCTGTGAGACCGTGGACCAGTCACTTAGCCTTAAGCTTCAATTCCCTCATTTACAAAACGGGTTTGATACTAGAACAACAGATTTGTTGTGATTCTCAAAGGAAGGATTTTGCAAAATTTAGATCCATGTGTTAGCTGTTATGTACGTTATTGTTCCTCTTCTCTCTGCTTTCCCTTTCTTTTCCCTCCCTGGCCCCTCTTCTCTTGATACAGGAGGAAAGAATTGCACTGCTGCTAGAAGTTAGAAGTTGTAGCCCATACTCTGCCTGTAACCAGCCATGTGGTCCTGGTTTAGTCCATTTTCTCTATGGATTTCAGTTTCCTCCCCATGATATGCTACAATTTCTAGGGTCTGTTCCAAATCTAGCATCCCAGGGTCCTTGAAAGGCAGACACCTTTATGGGAATGGCTTTGTCCCCATGACATCTTTTGTATTTGGAAGTGACCTAATAAATGGGCAATATATCCCATAATCAAATTTGGTTTTTTATCACCAGCACCTAGGACAGTGCCTGGTACAGAGCAGTTAAGGGACTGAGTAAATGCTTATTTTTATTGATTGAGATTGATTAGCTAAATGTTTCATTGAATTAGATCACAGAGATTCCTTTGCTAGTGGAATTTTCTAATTTCTTTTAATGGCGTCACAAAGACCTTGATAAAGTAGAGATTTCCCAGTGAAGGAGTAAGTATTTTAGAGTCTTGTCAGCTAACACTTCAGTTAGATTGCCATCCAGTTTAGAACTGGGCAAGGTGGAGGCAGGCCAATGAAAGGCTGAAAGGGCAGGTAGAAGGAAGTACGAAGGCTAACTTTGGTCTTTCACAATGTGAGCAGAAGGAGGGGAAATCTAAGTAGGCATGGTGACCTAGGTTATAGGAAATTCTGAGGATTATCCACTCCAACGAGGCAAGGCTGGGACCAGCTGGAGTTGGGCAATGGGGAGTGTTATTAAGATAAGACATGTCACACTTAGTACAAAGAATAGAGCTACTTAAGGGCAGCAGTAAGGTGCTAAGGAAAAGTTTATCTAAAATATATACATTTATATATATATATATACACATCTATACAGTATCTTTGTGAAAATCCAGAGTCAGAAGGTTAGACGTCCACGGATCCAAGGCCTCTCAGTGGAGGGAGACAGCCAGGAAGTAGGTGAGCAGAGGGGCCAGAAGTGTGGGCCAGGCATGGGGCAGTGCCATTCCCACTCCGGAGGTATAGACCTGGCGATTCCCTAGTGCCTGTGTTTTCCGGAAGTTGTCTATGATGGGCATATTTTCCTTATCCTCCTCATTATAGAACAGCTGCCTGGAGAATTCCAAGATCTGAAAAGGATCAGGGATTCTGTGACTTTACTGTCCTTTCAATAGCCACGTCGGCTCCCCAGCTTCCTCGGAAGCACAGTTCAAGCATAACTTTGTAGGAGAAGCCTTTCCTGGCCCTATCCCCAATTTCAAGGGTCTGCTCCATCTTTTGCATATATATATATATAGATATATATATATATATATATATATGCGCACACACAACACACATATATAGACATTCACAAATACAACACATATATATGTATGTGTATGTGTGTATTATATATACACACCCTGTAGAATGCAAGATTCTTTCTTTCTTTCTTTTTTTTTTTTTTTTTTTTTGTATTTCTATAGCCTGGCTGAATGTCTGGCTCAGAGCTGGTCTTCTTGATCTTTGTCAATCCCTCTTCAAACTTTAGAACCTTAATTTCTTTGACTGAGGTCTTTGTATTCCTTTCTTGGTGACCTCTTAAAGATCCTTCTCTGATTAAGATGTTTGGGAGAGATGAGAGTAAAAGTGATGGACAGCCCGGGGTGAATTTCCTTCTCCCTGTTCCTTTAACTTGTTCCACTTAGATGAAATTCAGCCCTCTCCCCCCCACCTCACTCCCACCATTCCTATGTGTTACATGAGTAATTTCTATTGGCTTTATAGATAACAACTCCAAGGGGTCTCAGACATGACTCAGACAGAACTCGGCTTTTGAGCATGGTTGGAAGAGGGAAGGGATGTATGGGAGGAGCGTCAAGGTCCCGGGTCATGTCATTGCTTTTCTTGTTGGGAACCGGGCAGAGATTGTCAGACTGACCAGAGAGTGCCCCAAATGACCATTTGGTGGCCAGCCTGCCATGCATGCTGAACCTCTCTGAATTAGACTAGCCGTCAGATGAGACCCTCAAGCTGAATGGAGCAGAAGCCAAACCCTATTAGCTATAAAACCAGGGATTTATACTCAGTTTATTAAGGATTTTCCCAGCTCTAAATCCTATGAACTTTTGTATTGTTCTCTCTTTTACTTATTTTCGCAGTGTGGTTTTCTTAACTACATTACAAGTCCTTTGAAGCCATGTTCCTGTGAATCCCTTTAGGGGCATAGAGTAGGCGCACAACAGAAGCTGAGCAGCACATGGATTCCATTCCTACCTTGCCTTGAGCCGCCCAGTTAGCCCCAGTCCCTGTGGGGAGCTAGTCTAAAGTTGAAGATCCCCAAATAGTTACCTGGTCTTCGTGGAGTTCGATAGGTTCGTGAAACACAGTCCAGATGACCTTCTCCTGGCAACCAGGAGTAGTGAGGGAGCCCTGGTATCGGTAGTAATGCTTCAACTTATCGACTTTGGGGAGGAGGTCAAAAAGGCTGAACTCTTTGAGGGAGGTAGATTTGGCTGAGGGAGACAAAAGGACCTGCTAGTATGAGGCATAGGGGAAACTTCCCTCAGAATTAATCAAACCACATATCTCCCTGTGACCTTTCCCCTCCAGTCCCCAGGCTATTCTTTCAGTCTTGCCCATCAAATCTCTTCCTATTCTTCCAGTTCTTCACTACAATCATACTCTTGATTCCTACAGATAGAAGAGCCCTGAAATTCATAGCCTCTGATTCCCAATACTCATCCTCAACTTTACCTTAACCACAGATTACCAGAATCATTCTTCCCCAGAACTGCCCTGACCAACCATTTTTAGCAACTTATCCAGAAGGACAGGATGGTTCAAACTTCAGGTCCTGCCCCTTGGCTTCTCCCATCTGGTTCTTTCACTTTCATCCCTCTCCCTCCACACAGACACATTTATCCTCCCTCAGGTTCCTCCTCCCACCCTCAATCCTCTTTCCACCCATGTGGGAAGCTAGGGCACGGTAGGTGTTTGTCATGGCTCACATTTGTGTTGGATGTTCTTCAGGTTCTCCACCAGGTTGGAGAAGCCGTGATGCTTTTCAGATGAAGCCTGGAAAGAAAATGATCTTTTTCAGACAGGCTGGGGAGTGACCCTTGCAGAGCAGTGAGTGTATGTTAAAGGAAAAGACTGGAAGAATCTTTGAGTTCAGTATCTTGGGCTCCATCTCAGGGCATCCCTTGTTTGATTGATAACTGAGTGAGATGTTCCATGGTGATCAGATATATTAGCCAAAGGAAGGACCCCTGTCCTCTGGCTTAGGCTTGGTCTTCTTCTCCCATGCCTGTAAGACATGGAGAGGAGAGAAAGAAAGAAAGA